>NC_056737.1:191972758-192272758 GCF_019279795.1 Protopterus annectens
AGGATTTATAATTATGTCAGATGCCTAGGTCAGGTCAAGCAAGGCAGTGTGAATTCTTGCTTTCATCCATTGCTTTGCTGACCTTATCAAAGAAGTCTGCTAGATTGACTGACTAGGTTTGACCTGCCCTTGATGAAACCAAACTGGATTGCATCCAGTGTATGGAGGTTTCCTATGTCATTACTGATCATTCCATGATAATTGTTTCCACAGCTTTGCATATCAGACTAGTGAGACTTTTTATGGTTCTCTAGTTTCCAGGGTCTGTAGATTGCCATCCTTGGTGTAAAGGGATGACTATTGATGTTCCTGTTCATAAAGAACAAAGCCTGTTTGAAAGCTGTAGATGTTATGTTGTCCCATCTCACCTTCATTCTTGCTGGTTGGGTTCAGAACTGAAACTCTGCTCCGACTCCGCCATATACTAAAGCTCGAGAGCTTCTACTGGCTCGAAGCAGAGTCCTATCCTATGGTGCTTAGCGGTTGTTCCCCAGATCTCATTTGCCGCTTAAAGCTTCAGGATTGTCTTCACTGGCTCAGGCTTGTAAAATTTTATTTTTTATACCTTCTAATTATTATTCCTTATAACTTACTAGTTTTATCGTAATAGCCTTGTGCTATTTTTTCTCTCTTAAACTCCGTATTTTTCCATTTGCGGCCATTTTTTCTTTGGGCCTTGTTGTCTTCTTAAGAATCCGTTTTAGTTAGGGGATTCTTGTCTCATCTCTCCCTTCTTTTCCCCTCTTAGGAGTCACCGTTTAAGTTCGAGGCGTCTCCTCCGGTGGAGGAGATGGTCGTTTAACTTAGAGACTTTTCCTCCCCCCTTTCCTCCTTTTTCTCTCTTTAAAAAAAAAAATATATATATATATATATATATATATATATATCAAAATATCGATACCTTCCTGTCTTACTATCTTTCTCTTTCTAACTGTGTTAAGGATATCATTTTTTGTTAAGGATATAGAGTGTTTATTCCTTATAGCTAGTCATGTTTAAAAGACCAGCTAAGAAACACAAATCAGGATTTAAGAAGTGCAATTCCTGCACTCAGAAAATGTCTATTACTGATGGACACACTATTTGTGCGTACTGTCTGGGACCACTCCATCTCCAAGATTCCTGCTCTATCTGCCATAGTTTTAGCGCCAGGGTCTTGCAGCAGAGGAGGAATAAGCTCATCTTAACAGGCTTATTTAAAGTGGACAAAGGAAATCAGACTACAAAATCAGATACAACTAAAAATGCTGCTTCATCGGCTCTGAAAGTTGTCAGGCCCGAGAAACATAGTTTGCCCTCTGTTTCATCTGCTTCATTGGGACCGTTGCAGAGCCAAAAAAAGGAGTCAGTCACCGACTTTGGAGCCTGTTTGCTCAGTGCCACTATCTCCTTTACTACAGTCAGTGTCAGGTAGCCACAAATCTTCGAGTCATTGCTCTAGATCCTCCAGGCTATTGGATAATGTGGAGCGGGTAGTGAAGAGGTTGTTTCAGATCCGGGCCTTAGCAGAAAGTCTCTCGAGCCCAGCCCATCAGATTGTGGAGCCGACAACAGTATCCCCAACTATGCCTACTCCTCCTCCTCCGACTCTGAGTTTGGAGCCAGAGAGTATGGAAGTCGTTGTGCTGGAACCACCGGAGCCAATAATCACTACTGATATCTCTGCCCCGACGTCTGCTCTGGTTTCCTTGATGCTTTTGTCCATTGAGGGACCTGGGGGCCGACACTCCCTGGTCTGCTCCGGGGGGGGGGGGGTCAAGCCAGACCCTTGTCGGAACCAGCTCTCCCACTCGGCGCCTTGGCTCAGGTGAGTTTGGCTTCCACATCAGCCTCAGAGCCACCCTCCTCAGGGCTGCGGTGCCTTCGAGGTGATGCGGAGTGTGCTCTCCACTGAGTCTACTCCACCTTCGGCTCCTGCCTCTTCCCCCTAAAGGACCAGTGTCCACCTCTTCATTACCCCTCCATCACCCACAGAGTAGAGAGCCAGTGCCCCAGGTAGCCACAATGGGTGGATCCTCTTCCAATACCTACCTGGAGCATACCCCCAAGGAGGTTCCTCGGAAGAGACCGTTTAAGAGGAAACACATGGACTCTCCTGAGTCTGTCACTTCTGATACTGACTTAGAGGATTCAGAAGGGTCACCATGGTCACCCTCTGAGGATGTCTCCTTTTCAAACATCTTGGATATCCTTAAGCAGAGGGGTGGTTGGAAGTCCCTTTCCTCTTCTGAAGATGAGTCTGTATACCTGGAGGCATTTGGCTGTCGCCTCTCCACCTCTTGGGTGTCTCCACCTTTCGACCCACTCCTGGACTTGGTGAGTTGAAAAGAGTGGGACTCTCCGGATTCGGTGGACCCCGTTCCGAGGAGGCCTAATAAATTCATTACCACCCCAGAAGATAGGCAGTATTTAACAAAAGGGGCTCCTGTAGGTGCAATGGTGGTGGCAGCAGCCACAAAGAGGGAGTTAGCTGAAATGTCTGTATCTGTCCATCCGCCGAACAAGGATCTCGTACGATGGACAGATACGGGAAACATATGCTCTCCTCAGTGGCCTTTACTTTGCGGTCGCTGAATTATTTGTCACATTTCACACGACTTCAGAGGGATCTCCTAAAAGAGGTAGGAGATGCCCTGTAAGGTGCCACAGCTGAGGACTTATCTTATAAGGTTAATTCCCAGCTTGCAACCTTAACGGGTCTATATTGCAACATCAAACGCTTAAAACAGCGAACGATGTTACATCGACACATTTTTCAGCGAAAGCTGAAAATGTCGAATCCAGAGAACAGCGATTTCTTTCCTAGGGAAAGAAATTGCTGTTCCAACCCCCGCAAAAAAAAACACATTACTCACTTCCAAACACATACACACATACCCAATCCTAATTATACCCCCCAAAAACCAGTAAACAACTAAATACACATATGCAGATAACCCAAACATACATTTAACTAAAATAAAACAATAAACATTTTAAACTGTATGCACTTACCTTAACCCGGACCCTAACCCTAACGTCAGTAACTCTCGCACATTTACATAAATGGCTCCAAACACATACACACTTACCTTAACCCTAACTCTACCCCCAAAACAAAAGTAAACAACTGAAAGCACATACACACGTAACTCAACCATACATTTAACATAAAATATAAAACAGTAAACACTTTCATACATATGCACTTACCTTAACCCGCACCCTAACCCTAAGGTCAGTAACTGTTGCACAATCACGCTCGGGAGCTATACCGGACAAGGGACCACACTACACTTCAGAACACGGCAAAACAACTAAGAGGTCAAGCGACTTCTTTCCCAGGGAAAAGTCTTGCTGAACTGCCGCTTCGCTGTTTTGCCTGTTCGTTTTACATGTGTCGACGAAAACACATTCCACATAATGCATTTTCGTTGTACTCCTAGGAACCCACCTTAACCTCCCATCTCTAACTCCTCCATGTGCCTCATATCTTATGCAGACTATGGAGCGAGCAGGGCAGCAGGCACAGGAATAACTCTTTGTAGACATTCCTGGATGCGCCTTTGCGAGTTTGCTGAGCCCTTCTGATCTTCCTTTATTGACAGTTCCTTTGATGGCTCGTCATTGTTTGGGCCGAAAGTGAAAGAAACTCTCTCACCAGGAGCCAACAAGATGGTAAGACTCTGTCTGCCGCTGGAGTCCGTTTTTCCGCCCCTACCAGACCTTATCCTAAAGGTCAAAAGAATGGAAAAATGTGGTTCCGTAAGTCCAAAGGAGCCTTGTCTGACACTCGTGGTGATCCTTCCCCCAGGGGCAGAGGGGGAAATAATAGAAGACGCTGTCCACGCGGCAGAGGTGGTCCGCATAACCAGGGTGACAGAGATACATTCTCTGGTAGGCCTTTCCAGCACTCCTGAAAGGTACCCAGAAGCCTGGCTGAATTTGACTCAAGACAAATGGATACAATCCATAATATCCAGGGGATACAAGATTCCCGTTCACTGTCAACCTCATCCAACAAAGTTTATCCCAGACATTTTACCCAGTCAAAGGGATCAAGCAACAGTAGAAATCCAAACGTTTCTAGAAAAAAGAAGTCTCCACAGACCAATAAGGATCCGGAATTTACTCAAGGTTCTTTTTAGTTCCAAAAAAGACAGGGGACTGGAGACCCATACTGGATCTCAGCAGACTAAACAAGTAAATGAAAAAGTCAGAGTTCCGGATGGTAGCACTGCAGTCTATACTCCTGTTTCTGGGAAAAGACAATTGGATGTGCTCGTTAGATCTTCAGGATGTGTACTACCACATAAAGATGGACATGCGTGCAAGAAGATTTCTGTGCTTCTAGCTTGGAGCCAGTCATTACCAGTTCAGAGCTCTGCCCTTAGGACTCACCACAGCCCCCGGGGTGTTTTACCAAATGCATGGCAGTAGTCTTGGCTCATCTGACACGTCAGGGATTCTAGGTGCTTCCATACTTAGATGACTGGCTCCTAACTGCCACCTCCAAGCAGCTACTAATCAAAGCAAGAGACTACACCATCCATCTCATCTCAAAAGTAGGCATTACTATAAATGCAGAAAAGTCTGCCTTGTTGTCATCACAGAGTATTGCATTCGTTGGTGCAGATTTAAATACAAATGACATGTTGACAAAGCTACCTCAAGAAAGGATCCAGACATTAAGCAGTCTAGTGCTTATCTTACTCAACAAGAAAAGAGTACAGGAAAGATTTGTCCTCAAAGTCCTAGGCTGTATGGCAGCTACGATAACAGTACTTCCCATGGCACAACTTCACTTGTGAATATTGCAGTGGCTACTCTTCGCTCAATGGTCCATACAGAAGTTTACCCATGTCTCACGAGATCCTCATAACACACTCCTGCAGGAAGGACCTACTTTGGTGGGTTCAGTCCACTCTGGTAGCAATGGGCAGACTGGGACAGACAGTCCAAGGAGTTTGGAAAGATAATGAGTACCATTTGCATGTCAATGTCCTAGAGATGGGTGGTGATTCTGGCGTTGCAAGCATTTCATAACTCTCTTCCCACGGGGACTATTGCAATTCAGACAGACTATGTCAGTGGTATGGTACATCAACAAACAGGGGGGAACCTGATCCCTACCCTCTATGTCGAGAGGCCCAGAAAGTTTGGCAATGGGCGATATCTTCTCAATGCTTTCTGACAGCAACACATATCCCAGGGAAATCCAGCATTATAGCAAACGGGCTAAGCAGAGCGATTATCATGCCTCATGAGTGGTCCCTTAATCAGGAAGTTGCGAATTGAATTTTTCGCAAATGAGGCCAGCCTTGCTGCAACCTATTTGCCACTCCCTTCAATATCAAATGCAGCAAATACTTTGCCCTAATCTCCCCTCCGGGAGAGTCACTGAGGGATGCACTGGTTCATGATTCTCCCCTGGGACTTCTTTGTCTTTCCCTTGATTCCAAAGGTTATCCAGAAAGCAAAGTTGTTAAGACTCCGGTTAACTCTCATAGCGCCTTACTGGTCTCGTCAGATTTGGTTCCCTTTTCTTTGGCCCCACCTTCAGGAGGACCCATGGATCCTGGACCCAGTGTTGGATCTTCTGAAACATCCATCAGGATCGCTCCATCCTGCCCTCCACGCCTTCAAGCTGACAGCTTGGCTTCTCCACTTTTGATCTTAGCTAGGCTTTCAGAATTAGCCCCTACAGTTTAGCCACATTGTAGTCTCCTCGCACAAGCAGATGACTAGGAAACTTTATGCAAGCAAATGGAAGCGGTTTTATTGTTGGGCTAACAAAAAACATATATATATATCCCTTTACAGCATCTATACCTGCAATTCTGGAATTTGTGATAGAAATCTTGAACCAAGGAGCAGCGGCAACCAATATTTGAGTTCAGTTAGCTGCTATTTCTAATTATCATGTGGGAGACTTCGGATCTAGTCTAATGTCCAATAGACTATGCAAAGCTTTTCTCAAGGGTACCTTTCTGTTAAAACCATCCTTCAGAGAACAACCTCCTCCTTGGGACTTCACTCTAGTACTATCATCTTTGATCCTGCCCCCTTTCTAACCAGCATCATCTTGTTCATTTAAATTTTTATCTTGGGAAACACTCTTCCTGACAGCAATTACTTCAGCCAGGAGAGTATCAGAGTTGCAAGCCTTGTCTATCCGTCCCCCTTTATTTGATCTTCCACAAAGATAGGGTCTCCCTCAGAACAAATCCTTCCTTCTTACTGAAAGTTTGTTCTCAAGCAAATTTAAACCAAAATATAGAATTACCAGTGTTTTTTCCTAACTATGGCAACAAGGCAGAGTATAAACCCCACCAACTGGATGTGCAAAGACAGTTGCGTTTTTAGTTACATAGGACCAAAGAATTCAGAAAGTCGGATCAATTGTTTGCCTCCTATTCAGAAAATAAAAAAGGTTTGGCAATCTCAAAAGTTACCTTGAAGAGATGACTTACTGAGACCATCACATATGTCTGTGATTCCCACAATAAAGAAACTCCAGGGAAAATCAAAGGGCATTCAACTAGAGCGGTATCTACTTCCATTGCCTTTCAGTACAGACTTCCATTGGATTCAATTTGTGCTGCCACTACATGGGTTAACTCTCAAACCTTTATTACTCATTGCAAAGTACATGTGACCTCCCGGAACAGGGCATCCTTTGGTTCCACTGTCCTGAAGAGTTTATTCCCTTGAGCCACCCAAGAAAAAGGTGCTGGAGACTCTGTCCCAACCAGCAAGAATGAAGGTGAGATGGGACAACATAACATAAAGAAGTTATGTACTCACCATAATGTTCCATGTTTGTTGTCCAGTATCTCTCCTTCAGTCTTGCGTCCCTCCCAGTCATCCCCCTCCTGGAGGTTCTAGAGGAAATTTCTCAGAATTAGCAGATGAGGTCTGATTCCTTTTTTGCCCTTTCTTGTTAATTTTATGACTGTATGTTTCATATTTTATCTGTTAGGTTCCTATGATATATTCAATATCCATTCTCCCTCAAACAAGATCTGGGGAACAGCCACTAAGCACTTTGGGATAGGACTTGACCTCTAGCCAGTAAAAGCTCTAGAGCTGTAGTCTATGGCCGAGTTGGAGCAGAGTTTCAGCTCCAAAACCAACCAGCAAGACTGAAGGCAAGATACTGGACAGCAAACCTGGAACGTTCTGGTGAGTACATAACTTATTTTTAAATACTGATTCCAGAGGGTCTGATAGGCCATTTTTCATGCTATTTAGAAGGATCCTGGGATATTGTCTGCTCCCATCCATGCTGTGCTCTTGGCCTTAGAGAGAGAATTGAGGACCTGTTCGCTAGTGATAGTAGGGGAATTATATTTCATGGTATTTCCTGAGAGGATTTTGAGGGGGATAAAGAGGTAAAATTAGAGCCGAATTTGCCTTCCAGTAGGTTTGCTACATCTTCTGGCTCTGTATAAATGGCTCCATTGAGGGTGGCTTTTTTGAGTTAGTTCTGTACAGCTATTAACATGCTTGCATAGGGTTTCTCTGAACAGTTCCGCATAGGCAACAGTGTTCTCTGTTTTTGGAGGCTTCAAGCCAGGTTATCACTTAAGAGTAGGAAGTTAGCTTTTGAGTGGTTCCCAAACATTCCAGGGTTAGCTGAGGTTCTAGGCTTTATTTTTGTCTCAAAGACTGTTTTGTGGTCTGACCTTACCAGAGAGGATATTATTCTAGGATGTGTGCAGTGCTTTCCCATATTAGTGAGGACCAGATTCAGTATGTTTGCACCCCTGGTTGGGGTATTGACAATCTGGTCCAGGGATTTTGTTTTAACAAAATCCATGAATATCTGTGCCTGCATGTTTAGTGCTGTATACAATTCCCAATTAATGGGTAATTAAAGTTGCCCATGAATATGGTATTGAGTATGATGGTGACTGTTTCCCGTAAGCTTAAATACCTGTTATAGGTTTCCTGGGTCATAGAGGGGCACCTATAGCTTGGAAAGAAGTAGCATGGGATTTTGCTTATGGTGATTTGATCATGGAGAAGCTCCAGTGCATTGTCCTGTTTGACCAGCCTTGAGGTATATTTACTTTTGATGTAAATCATGGCATCTTCATCTTTAGTCCCTGTCTGTAATCGCTGGTATAAATGTGGGGGAGACATTATAACCTTGCATTGCCGGGGCAGTGCAACTATTTGTTTGTATTATCATGATCTGATATTGTTAATCCTCGTTCATTCCGTACACATGGGTATCGGTTCCAAGCTTGGAAACCGAGCTGGCCATTTTCCAAGCTCGCGTCGGCTTCAAACTCTGGAGCTAAACTCTTGCCCACAATCCCCCTCTCCCTGTTACCTGAGATTTCGTTTGCCGCGTTGCCATTCGGTCATGTCAAGCTACTTCTCTTGAGCTAAGTACATTCAGTTGTTGTTTAATAGTTTTACAGATTACTTTTCTGTCAAGAAAGTTCATATTTTATTGTCTCACCGTATCGCATCTAGCGTTCATAATTTCTTCAGGTTTTTCTGCTTCTTTCTTATAGGTTCATAGGTTTGTACTAGGCTAACTGCCCTTGCAAGCCATTTTAAGCCTAGCCAATTATCCCTTGTGAGACTCAAACCCTGCACCTTGGGTTTGTAAGTCAAACACCTTAACCATTAGGCCACTCTCCTAACCCCTTTCTTTACCTTTTAGCATGAGGTATTCTCTCTTTACCATCGTTGGTAATCCTTTTCCCTTTTCTCTCATACCTTCGGGTACTCTCTTGTACCTTTGTTGGTACTTTCTCTATTAATTAATTTGCTGTCATGGCACATAAAGATAGTACAGGGTTTAAGCGGTGTTCTGATTGTGGACACAAACTGCCTACTTCTGATACATACTCTTTGTGTGTTTATTGTTTGGGAGCTTCCCATTTGTCTGTTGACCCACCCTGTACTACTTGTGAGAACCTTTCTAATAGAACCTTGTTAGAAAGAAAAAACAAGCTGCTACTGAAGGGACTTCTAAAATCTCCCTTTTCAGAGGCTATTTCTGGGTCAGAGGCCTCAACCCCTCCTAGAGCCCATAAGAAAACTTTGGATGTTCCCACTAAGGCTAAATCTTTGCCTTCGTCCCTGGCTGGGGACTCCTGCCAACCAAAACCTAAAAAGGCTAAAGTTTCGGCTCCGGAGCTCTCTGTCAGCCCCAGTGCTTTTGGTGCCTAGACCTTTGGCTCCATTAGTGATTTCGGCTCTGTCTTCTCCTGCAGCCTTCTATGTATCGGCACCAAAGGGCTCCTCTGTTCAGACCATTACCACTGTATAGGCACCGACCGTTCAGTTGGCACAGACCTTGACTGTGTCAGCTCCGAGATCTTCCTCGGAACAGACATCTTTATTGTTGACTCCAGTTTTGTCGGTTCCAGCTTCGGCAATGATGACCACTTCCGTGCCGATCCCTGTGTTGGTGCAGACCATGACCTCAGCACCAATGACTTCTTCGGTGCAGACACAGTAGTCCAGTCTCTATCGGCACTGTTGTCCTCGGTGCGGTCAGATGAGAAGGGTACCGAGTCTGCCTCTTCTGTGGACAGGCCTGTTTCTCCCTCAGTCTCTGTGAGGTCCACTAGAAGCCTTTCCGAACATGATGTGTTGCGTCTTGTGGACCAGGTACTCTTGGCCAGAGGTATCCCACCCCTCAGGAATCATCCTTCCTTGGGAGGTGATCACCAATCTCCAAAGACCCCTTCTTATTCTCCTCCTTCATTACCCTTGAAGTCCATGGATATAGCACAGTCTTCCCCGTCTAGGGTTCACTTTATGGATCTCACTAAGGAACCGCAGTTGACTTCATGGCAGGAAAGTTTTGCTACGGCCCAGGATGTCAGTTGTGACATGCATAGTTTGCTGCTCCACAGCCATGCAGGGACTCTGGGTTGGCATGCTGAGCCACTTAGGGGAGGGGTGACACCTGTCCTAGACATGCACTCCTCTTCGGGTGGACCAGCCTTCCAACTGACGGAGAAGGCGTTCGCTGCTGCTGGCGATTCCGGACTGTCTATACCTCCACCCTCTTCTGGTACACTGGTTTCACAAGTCGCACCTAGCGGACACCGGGTGCAGGGGCTGCAGGACATATTCTCTCAGGAATCCCCTTTTCCGCTGTCTTCTCCAGCTTCTCCCACTGAGGAGGTCCACCGGAAAAGTTAGTGTAAGAGGAAGCACATGGACTCCACAGAGGAGTCCCTCACCGAAGACACAGATTTCGATGAGGGGGAAGGATCCCCTCGGTCACCCTCTGAGGTATCCTTTGGTGACATCCTCGAAATCCTGAAAAAGTGAGGTGACTGGCAGTCCTCTAAACCGACCTCTGAGGAATCTGTGTTCCTGCAGGCCTTTTGTGCCCAGGCCCTACCTCCTGGGTTACTCCACCTGCCGATGAACTTGTCTGGCTCATCGTGCAGCGTGCTCGGAAGGCTCCTAATACCATCAAAGCTATTCCCTGGAGGCCAGATAAGATCTTGTCCCCTCCTGCTTCAGATTCCCATTGGTCCAAAGATCTTCCTGTTGATGCTTTGGTGGTGGCAGCCACAGCAAAAAAGGATCTGGCAGAAGAAGAAAGCCAGACTGTCCATCCACCTAACAAAGAGTCCCGGGCCCTGGACAGGATAGGAAAGCGCACCTTTGCTTCAGTGACCTTTGTCATCTGGTCCCTGAATAATATGGCACCTTTTACCAGGCTTCAGAAGGATCTGGTTTCTGACCTCTCTGAAACCTTGGCTGGTGCCATGTCTGATGAGGTCCATGACAAAGTGGCCTCTCAGCTGGCCACCATTGAATCTATATCTAACTCCTCTATGCGATTGATATCTCATGCATCAGTAGGAGCAGCTAGAACAGTGAGTTCAGCTGCGGTCTTAAGATGACACGCCTGGATGCGCTTGTGCAACTTCGTGGAACCCTTTAAGTCTTCCTTTCTTAATGCCCCCATTGACGCCTCCTCATTGTTTGGGCCCAAAGTTAAAAGTACACTGGCCAGATGTGAACAGGACGGTAAGACCCTTTCTGCCATAGGTGTCCCTTATTCTTCCCCTCAACGTGCTTTCTCCCGAAACCAAAAGAGTGGGAAGATATGGTTCAAGAAATCTCAGGGTCCTTTCCATGACGCACAGGCCAAGTTCTTCTCCAGAGGCAGAGGGGGAAACTCACAGGGAGTACGCTCCTTTCGGGGCAGAGGGAGTCCGTGTAACCAGGGTTCCAGGGATTCTTTCCCTGTTCAATCCTACCAGTGTCCCTGAAGAGTGGCCCAACTCCTTTTCCTCTGGAGGTGGTTGAGGGACGTTTCTCCTTGTACCCTTCTGCCTGGCTAACCATCACCACCGATTTTTTTTTGGTGCAAAGGATTATAACCAGAGGTTATCATATCCCTTTCGATCTTTGTCCCATCCCTTCAAAAAATCTTTCTGACATTCCACCCAGTCAAAGGGAAGAAGCAGCACTAGAGCTAGAAAAGCTGCTAAGAAAAAGTCATCCAAATAGTCCCTCCAGACCAGATAGGATATGGATTCTACGCAAGACTATACTGGAGACCAATTTTGGATCTCAGTGTATTGAACAAGTTTGTGAGAGTACAAAAATTCTGGATGGTCACAATACAGTCTATCCTCCTGCTTTTGGAAAAAGATGATTGGATGTGCTCTATAGATCTTCAAGATGCGTACTTCCACATAAAGGTGGACAGGCCATCAAGAAGATTTTTGCACTTCCATGCAGGAGCCAGTCACTACCAGTTCAGAGTATTGCCCTTCGGACTCTCTACATCCCCCAGAGTGTTCACAAAGTGCATGGCGGTTGTCACAGCTCACTTGCAACTTCAAGGATTCCAGGTGTTTCCATACCTAGACGACTGGCTCATTTCCACCCCCATTAGACATCTACTGGAAAAAGCCCTGGCATACTCTCTCCTCACTGCTCAAAGGCTAGGCATAACCATAAACTGGCAAAAGTCCAATCTCACCCCACCTCAGTCGACAGAATTCATAGGGGATATCTTGGACACGGCTCACTCGGTTCTACAGCTGTTGGGTTCCATGGCAGCCTCCATCACCATTGTTCCTCTGGCCAGGTTTCACATGTGGCTTCTACAATGGCTACTGCTCACCCAATGGTATCCTTTTCAGCATCCTCTTTCAGCCATGATTCGAGTAACCCACAGGTGCAAACAGGATTTAAATTGGTGGATGACACACAATCTCTCACAATGGTCTCGCCCTTTCTCCCCCCAGCAACCCAAGGCCACAGTGACCACAGACGCCTCCCTGATGGGGTGGGGGGGGGGGGCTATGTCATGGACAGACAGTCCAAGGCACTTGGTCCGAACTGGAGGCCCATCTGCATATAAATGTTCTAGAGCTGAGGGTGGTGCTTCTGGCGTTGCAAGCATTCCATCCCCTGCTGCCGTCTGGGACAATTGCGATTCAATCAGGCAACAATGGCGGTGGTCTGGTACATCAATAAGCAAGATGGAACCAAATCTTACCCCCTTTGTTGAGAGGCCATGAGGATATGGCAATGGGCAATGGCTACCAACCGTTTTCTTCTAGCAACGCACATTCCCGGGAGTTCTAACATGATAGCAGACAGACTCAGCCTTCCTTGCTGCGACCTCTTTGCATCCCTGACCAACTACAAGTGCAGCAACTACTTCGCCCTAATACCCCCTCCGGGATAGTCACCCAGGGAAGCTCTAGTCCACGATTGGCCCTCGGGTCTTCTTTACTCATTTCCACCCTTTCCCCTCATTCCCCAGTTTCTGAAGAAAGCCCTTCGGTTGAAGAACAAGGTGATCCTCATAGCACAATATTGGCCTCGACAGATTTGGTTCCCCTTCCTTTGGCCTCACCTACTAGATCGACCATGGATTCTCCATCCAACCCTGGAGTTGATCTCACATCCACAGAACCTGATTCATCCCAGCTTGAACAGCCTGAAGCTCACGGCTTGGCTACTCCATTGGCTACTCCAATTCCCTTGATTGCCAGGCAGAATGATCTTTCTTTACCAGTACGTGATATTCTCATTGCTTCTCATAAGTCTTCCACTAGAATTACTTATCTGAGCAAGTGGAAAAGATTTACCTGTTGGCTGAAAGGTAAACAAGTAGACCCCTTTTCAGCACCAGTGTCAATAATACTAGACTATCTGGCCGACCTGTTTCAATTGGGTCTATCAGCCTCTACCATCAATTGTGCAAGATCTTCATAAAAGGTGTGAATCATCTGAAGCCACCTTTTGGAGAATCTATTCAACCATGGGATTTATCATTAGTTCTACAAGCTCTGACAATATCACCTTTCAAACCAGCCTCTTCTTGCAACCTCAAGTATTTGTCATGGAAAACCTTGTTTTTTGTCGCCGTTACTTCTGCCAGACGTATTTCTGAGTTTCAAGCTTTATGTATCAAGAGTCCATACTTGATTTTTCATAGAGATAGAGTGTCTCTGAGAACGAATCCATTATTTCTGCCTAAAGTGATCTCTGAAATGTCCATTAATCAAGCCGTTGAATTGCCAATTTTCTTTCCCAATCATTCAAACAGAGGAGAGTATTGCCTACATACCATAGATATACACAGGCAAATCCAAACAGGACTAAACCTTTTTGTAAATCTGACCAGTTATTTTTGGCCTTTTCTGGACCTAGATTAGGATCTGCTGTTGGTGTCACATTAGCTAGATGGTTGAAGGACTTTGTGACCTTTATTGATACATAACGTAACATCTTGTTGCCTACTACCATGAAAGCTCATTCAACAAGGTCAGTGGCAACTTCTGCTGTCTTCCATGCCAGAGCTGCTTTATATGACAACTGTGCAGCTGCAACTTGGGCTACACCTCATACCTTCATCGGTCATTACAAATTGGATTTGGCCTCCAGGGGAAGAGCATCTTTCGGTTCTATGGTGCTCAGGAATGTCCTTCCATGAGAGCCTCCCAGGAATAGAGGTAGCTGGGGACTCTGTCCCATGTGTAAGGAATGAACGAAGATCAACAATATTAGATAAAGAAGTTATGTCTTACCATAACATTCCATCCGTATTGTTGATCCTCGTTCAGTCATTACGACCCTCCCTCCTTCCCCCTCCTGTGGTTTCTAGTGGATCTCACCATCCGGTTCTCTTAGGTTATTTGACCAGAGTAGCCTCTATCTTCTTTGACTTGCAAACTCGATCTGAGGTAACAGAGAGAGGGGGATTGTGGGTAAGAGTTTAGCTCGAGAGTTTGAAGCTGACATGAGTTTGGAAAATGGCCGGCTCAGTTCTGAGCTTGGAACCGATACCCATGCGTAATGACTGAATGAGGATCAACAATACAGATGGAACGTTATGGTAAGACATAACTTCTTTTTTTGAGTTATGACATGCTTACAGCATAAGTACTACAAATTTGGCTGACTTCATGGTGAAGAGGGGCAAAGTCTTATCTATAATAAAGATAACCAGGCTTCAAGTAGCAAGTAAGTAGGATGTGAAGGATCCAGATTGGATATGATGATTGAGTATCTGCCCCCTCACCTGTCCTGGGAGGAAGGTGTAGTCTGGCTTTTCAGTAACTGGAAACTTGGAGGTAATGAAAGGTACAAGACTGAGTGATATGTGCTTGATTCTACCAAGCTGGTGAAGTTATCCTCTTTGTGTGTGTGTGTGTGTGTGTGTGTGTGTGTCTGTCTGTGGGTGTGTGTGTGTGTGTGTGTGTGTGTCTGTCTGTGGGTGTGTGTGTGTCTGTCTGTGGGTGTGTGTGTGTCTGTCTGTGTGTGTGTGTGTGTCTGTCTGTGGGTGTGTGTGGGTGTGTGTCTGTGGGTGTGTGGGTGTGTGTCTGTGGGTGTGTGGGTGTGTGTCTGTGGGTGTCTGTGGGTGGGTGTGTGTGTCTGTGTCTGTGGGTGTCTGTGTGTGTGTGTGTGTGTGTGTGTGTGTGTGTGTGTGTGTGTGTGTGTGTGTGTGTGTGTGTGTGTGTGTGTGTGTAAGCATGCAAACACACTTGGAAAGTGCAGTATACCTTTGCATTGGCACCAGCACTCTCATCAGCAACCCAGAGGTAGGGTTAAGTCAATTAGGTATGCCTTCACAGCCTGTATCTTTGAAGACACAGGCCATCTTCATGTTGTGATGTCAACCTGTAATGGGGGTACCCTGTATTGGGAAACAGGCTGAGTCAAGTCTTAGGGTGTTTGATGGTTTATAGGTACAGGGGCTGGAAAAAGACTTACAAAAATACTTTAACCAGGGTGAGTTTTGTTTAGGAAAGGTTGATCATATTTTCCTTTCAAAGCCCCGTAGACTTCAAGCATTTAAGTTCACAGATGGTTAATAAGTATGTGGTCCAAGAGACCATTGTGTTGCCCATTGCAGTTTCCCAAATTGCTCCAAGGCACTGTCTGGTTAAGTGGCTTGATTAGAGTCCCACAGTAGGCAAGACAGAGGCTAAGGCAATCAAACTACAGAATTGCGAAATGACTTGATGCTCGTAGAGTTAATCCTCTGCTGTAACTGGAAGATATGTGAGGCTGTTATCTAGAAGGGTTTCAAAGTTTGATGTTAAGTTGTCTATCTCGCCTTCGTTCTTGCTGGTTGGGATTGGAGCCGATCCTCTGCTCCGACTCTGCCATCTTCTATAGCTCGAGAGCCATTTACTGACTTGAGGCTACCCCTTATCCCATGATGCCTAGCGCTAGCTACCCAGATCTCATTTGCCGCTTCAGCTGCAAGGTGTCATTTTTCTGGCTCAGGCTCGTATAAAGTTTCTTTATAGAACTTTTTTACTAGAGATAGTCTTTTTCCTAGGGGTTATTGTTAACTTTTAGACATATTTGTTGTGTTAGCAAAGTGTGTATTTGTAGCTTCCTTCCCTCCCCAGTAGAACTCATTTAATTTAAAGAGTTCTCCCCCCCTCCTTATCCTTTTCTTGCCAGGTTAGCTGTTTAGGTTAGAGACTTTCCTTCTACCTTCTTTATAGGCTAGCCGTTTGAGTTATAGGCTAGCTGTTTGAGTTAAAGGCTTTCCTATCAAAAAAAAAAAAAAAAAACTTTAGCTTTAGTCTGTAGTATACTGTGTTTTTCATAGACTGTATTTCGATTTGTTAGCTATTGTTGTATTTTTTGTTACAGGATGTCAAAAGAATCCAAGGTGTCTGGGTTCAAGAAGTGTGACTCATGCTGTCAGAAAATGTCTCTGACAGATGGGTACACTTCTTGCGTCTATTGTTTAGGCGCTGTGCACCTGCAGAACTCTTGTTCTATCTGCCATGCATTTAGTCCAAGAGTTCTGCAGGAGCTTAAGAATAAGCTTATTCTTGGGGGTCTTTTAAAGCCCCAGGATTCACCGGCCAAGACTCAGCCTGTGAAATCCCCTAAATCTACCAAATTGTCGGGTCCAAATTCGGAGCCATCTTTGGTTCAGACTCTACCTGCTACTTTGGTTCCAGCTGGAACCGATAAGAATATCTCCCCATCGGCTCCATCAGAATCTTCAGAGCCTTTGCGGAGCCACAAGAGGCTGAGGTCCCCTTCTCTGGAATTAATACATTCGGCTCCTCTGTCTCCCCTGCTTCAGAGCGAGCGCAGTCACAGATCTTCTCACTCCTCTCGATCCTCTAGGCTCTCGGATCACAACGTGGAGAGAGTGGTCAGTAGGTTGCTAAAGTCGCAGGCACTTGCCAAGATGTTGTCCAGCTCTCCTCAGCAGGTGTTGGCTCCATCCACTTCTATCGATGTTCCTCCTCTGACTCCATTGAGCTCAGAGCCGGAGTTCATTGGGGTTCGAGTAGTAGAACAGTCGGCTCCGATATCTCCTTTGGTTCCGTCATCGGCTTCGATTCCCTCGATGGTGCCATCCGTCGAGGGATTTGGGCGCCGGGGCTCCCTCTTCAGCTCCGAGGGGGTGAGTGGCATCAGACCCTTGTCCGACCCCGTTCTCTCTCTCTGGGCTTCGGTGCAGGTGAGCTCGGCTCCTACATTGGCCTCGGAGCCATCTCCCTCGGTGCGGAGAAGGATTCCAATTTCCTCCGAACCAGAGCTTTCTCTGCATTGTGGCAGGGACGCCTTCGATGTCATGAAGAGTGTGTTGGCCACTGAGTCAGCTCCACTATCAGCCCCATTGGCTCCATCCCCTGTAGTGCCTGTGCCAACCTCTGCTCCTCCTCCAGACCCCAAGTGTGAGGAACCGGCGCTCCAGGGCACCCCATTGGGTATTTCCTCTTCTTACGAGGCCTCCCTTGATCATTCAGAGGAGCCCCCTCATAAGAAGAAGTGCAAGAGGAAGCACATTGACTCCCCTGAGTCTGTCACTTCTGATACAAACTTAGATGATTCGGAAGGGTCCCCGAGATCCCCCTCTGAAGATGTTTCCATTTTGGACTTCCTAAAAATGCTTAAGCAGAGGGGGAACTGGAATCCCCTAGCCCCTACTGAGGATGAGTCTGTATTCCTGGATGCGTTTGGTTCCCGACCTTCCACCTCCTGGCTTTCTCCGCCTTTCGATCCACTTATGTCAGTTGTGGCTTGAAAGGCTTGGTCAGCCCCAGATACAGTGGAACCAACTCTGAGGAGACCTGGCAAGTTCATCCCAGCACCCCATGATAAGCAGTTCCTTACCAAAGGTGTTCCTGTTGATGCCATGGTGGTAGCAGCAGTCACCAAAACATGAGTTAGCGGAAACCTCTGTCTGTCCATCCTACTGACAAGGAGTCTATGACCATGGACAGATTCGGGAAGTGAATGTTTGCTTCAGCAACCTTTTTTATGAGGTCACTGAACTACTTATGCCATTTTACCCGGCTTCAGAAGGATCTCCTTAAAGAGCTCGGAGATACCCTTCAAGATCATCAGCTGAGGGGGGCTCAAGCTAAAGTGGCTTCCCAGCTGGCGACCCTTAATTCTGTAGTCAACTCCTCCATGAGGCTCATTTCCTATGCAGCCGATGGTGCGAGTAGAACCGCGGGTACGGGCGTGGCCCTTAGGAGACATGCATGGATGTGGCTGTGTAATTTTGCTGAACCCTTTAGAGCATCATTCACCAACACCCCCTTTGATGGTTCCTTTCTTTTTGGACCACAGGTGAAAGACACTTTGACTAGGTGTGAGCAAGTAGGCAAGACTCTCTCTGCCGTGGGAGTCCATTTTTCCACTCCTTCCAGACCATACCCCAAGGGTCAGAAAAGTGGTAAAATGTAGTTCTGAAAATCCCAGGGAGCCTCGCCTGACACATGTAGTGATTTTTCCTCCAGGGGAAGAGGGAGAAACAACAACAACAGACGCTGCCCTTGTGGCAGAGGGGGGTCTGCAAAACCAGGGCAACAGAGAATCCTTCTCTGAGAAGCCCTTTCAGCATCCCTGAAGGGTTGCCCGGCTGCCTGTCTCTGGAGACGGTCAGGGGAAGACTTTCACTGTACCCAAAAGCCTGGCAAAATTTAACGCAAGACAAATGGGTACGGTCAGTTATATCCGGAGGTTACAAAATTCCCTTCTCTCAACCCCCCTTACCGTCAAGCAAATCCCTTCCAGATGTTCCACCCAATCTGAGGGACCAAGTAGTCATAGAAGTTTCAAAACAGTCATCCAGGAAGTCCCGGCAGACCAACACTGATCCGGAAATTACTCGAGGTTCTTTTTGGTACCAAAAAAGACAGGGGACTGGAGACCGATTCTGGATCTCAGCAGACTAAACAAGTCTGTTCAAAGAACAAAGTTTTGGGTGGTCACGCTACAGTCCATTCTACCCTTTCTGGGTCAGGACAATTGGATGTGCTCCATAGATCTTCAGGATGCGTACTACCACATCAAAATGGACAGGCGCTCCAGGAGATTCCTTTGCTTCCGGCTGGGAGACAGTCATTACTAGTTCAGAGCTCTGCCCTTTGGTCTCACCACAGCCCCCAGGTTGTTCACCAAATGTATGGCAGTGGTCACGGCTCACCTGAGACGTTGAGGATTCCAGGTGTTTCTATATCTAGATGACTGGCTCCTCACTGCTACTACCAAATATAAAGTTCTGCAAGCCAGGAACTGCGCAATCGCAATCTGCTGCCAGCTAGGCATTGCAATAAACTTAAAAAAATCTGCCTTGTTGCCCTGTCAATCTATCACCTATATAGGAGCAGACTTAGACACAAGGAACATGTCCGCAAGGCTGCCGCCAGAAAGGGTGTCTACAATTCGCCAGCAAGTACAAATTCTAATGCAGAGCAAAAGGATCCAAGTCAGGTTTGTCCTTCAAACTCTGGATTTCATGGCAGGAGCAATTCTTCTAATCCCACTGGCCCGCTTTCACATGAGGATCCTTCAGTGGCTTCTGTTCACACAGTGGTCTTTCCAACAGCTGCCCATATCTCACATGATCATGATTACAGAAGCATGCAAAAGACACCTTTCCTGGTGGATGGTCTCCCCACTAGTGACTCAGGGCAGACCCTTCATTTAGCCCCCTCCGGTTGCCACAGTGACCACAGACGCCTCCCTGATAGGGTGGGGGGGGGCATTATCAGGGCAGGACAGTCCAAGGCACTTGGAAGCCTCACGAGTACCATCTGCATATAAACATCCTAGAAATGAGAGCCGTGCTCCTAGCGTTGCAAGCTCTTCAGGACTCTCTCCCTTCTGGGACCATTGCAATTCAAACGGTCAACATGTTGGTGTGGTACATCAACAAGCAGGGCGGAACCAGGTCCTACCCCCTATGTCGAGAAGCACTCGGACTCTGGCAGTGGGCGATTTCCTCCCAACGATTTCTGA
Organism: Protopterus annectens; assembly: GCF_019279795.1. Classification (NCBI taxonomy): domain Eukaryota; kingdom Metazoa; phylum Chordata; order Ceratodontiformes; family Protopteridae; genus Protopterus; species Protopterus annectens. The sequence continues at coordinate 191,992,487 of NC_056737.1, forward strand.
TTGCGACGCACATCTTTGGGAGGTCCAACGTCAAAGCGGACAGGCTCAGCAGAGCTGTTCTCATGCCTCACGAGTGGTCTCTGAATCAGGTAGTTGCGGATCTGATCTTCCGCAATTGGGGACAGCCTTGCTGCGATCTTTTTGCCACCCCCTTCAACAGCAAATGCAGCAACTACTTCTCCCTTCTTCCACTTCCAGGTCACACACCCAGAGACGCTCTAGTCCATGATTGGCCTCAGGGACTTCTTTATGCCTTCCCTCCGTTTCCCCTAATACCAAAACTCATACAGAAAGCAATATCGGTGGGTTGTAAAATGATCCTCATTGCCCCCTACTGGCCTCGACAGATATGGTTTCCGTTCCTGAACCATTACCTTCTCGATCAGCCCTGGACTCTGGATCCAATTCCAGACCTACTGATTCATCAATCAGGCGGGTTACATCAAACCCTCCAAACACTCCAGCTCACAGCTTGGTTGCTCCACTTCCAACCTTAGCCAGGCTTCCCAGCATTTCCCTGGCCGTGCGTGAGATTATTTTCTCCTCTCACAAGTCCACAACTAGAAAAACTTATGTTAGCAAATGGTAACATTTTTCTTGTTGGGCAGAGACTAGGAACGTAGATCCCTTTTCAGCCCCAGTCCACGAAAATTTGGAGTTCCTAGCACAACTTTTTCATTCAGTGTCCACTTCTGCTACAATCAGGGTTCAATTGCGGCCATTTCTAACTTTCATGTTGGGTTGTCTAATTCAAACATTATGTCTCATAAGCTCTGTAAAGCCTTTTTAAGAGGGACTACTCTCCTTAGACCTCCAGTGAGAGATCCCCCTTCTCCTTGGGACCTTAATTTGGTACTAACCTCCTTAATTGTGCCCCCTTTGAACCTGCAGCGTCCTGCTCCATTAGGTTTCTATCTTGGAAAACACTCTTTCTGGTAGCTATTACTTTAGTCAGACGCGTCTCTGAACTTCAGGCACTATGTGTTCATCCTCCAGACTGGGTTTTTCATAAGGACAGGGTTGCTCTGAGGACTAATCCCTCATTCCTTCCGAAAGTCTGCTCAGAAAATAATTTAAATGAATCTGTAGACCTTCCTGTGTTTTTCCCTAACTACACCAACAAGGCAGAATACAAATTACACCAATTGGACGTTCATAGACAATTGCGTTTTTACTTGCATAGGACTAAGGATATAAGGAAGTCGGACCAACTATTCCTTTCCTACGTTCTAGGCAAACAAGGTCTCCCAGTTTCCAAAGTGACCTTATCCAGGTGGTTGTCTCACATTATTACTTTCATTTATCAATTGAGAAACAAAGAGTTGCCTATCAAACAGAAAGGTCATTCTACTAGGGCTTTGGTCACCTCTGTAACCTTCCAATCTAGGTTGCCCATGGATTCTATCTGTGCAGCTACTACATGGGCAAATCCTTATACCTTTATTTCTCATTACAAGCTAGATATGGTCTCCAGGAGCAAGAACTGACTTTGGTTCCACTGTTCTGAAGAGTCTGTTCCAATGAGCTGCCCAGGATTGTAGGTGCTAGGGACGCTGTCCCAACCAGCAAGAATGAAGGCGAGATAGACAACTTAACATAAAGAAGTTATGTACCTACCATAACATTCCATGTTAGTTGTCTTCATCTCGCCTTCTTTCTTGCGTCCCACCCTCTGTCCCCCTGTCCTATTGGATTGAGAGGAGTTTTGGTTTCACTGGCTGAGTGTTCTCTGGTTTGTTTCCTCTACTGACTTGGAGAGTATGACAGGTATACTCAACCTGTTTGCTTGGACAGGTTGATTCTCTGGCTATGTCTGGGGTTAGCTATTTCAAACGAGATCTGGGTAGCTCGCGCTAGGCATCATGGGATAAGGGGTAGCCTCGAGCCAGTAAACAGCTCTCGAGCTATAGAAGATGTCGGAGTCAGAGCCGAGGATCAGCTCCGATCCCAACCAGCAAGAAAGAAGGTGAGATGAAGACAACTAACATGGAACATTATGGTAGGTACATAACTTCTTTTTTCACCTCTTCTAGAGGTATGTAGTAAGGTAGCTGTTATTATTCATCCTGCATGCTTAACTGTCTGAAATTGACATGAACCAAAACATTCACATTCCCTGTTTGTATGATCAGCTTAAGGATTTGCAGAGAGCAAGTGCTCAACTCTATGGAACCAAGGTGGCAACTTGAGATCTACAGTAAGCGGGGAGTTAAGTCTGAAATAATCCCAATAGCTTTCTCTGTGACGTACTGTTGATTTCTTAAGTACCTTTATATACTTTAGGTAGAAGTCCCTTTCCAGTTATATTCTGTTGCATTAGAATAATGAGTAAATCCATGAATGTGGGGAAAGAATTTCTGACTTTTAGTTGTATTAGATTAATTTCACGTTCAACAAATTGTCTACAATTTTGAATTTCTAATCACATCTCTTTGCGTAACTCAAACTTTAATCACTTCCCTTTTTCTAAAGGGAAAAGCATCTTCTTTACATATAGCTAGTTGATGTTTTTAATGAAGCTTTGAAGATCTTTCTAGACACTTAATAGCCTAGACCTTTGTTTTGCCAACATTCTTCAGAGGTGCTTCATCAGGGAACTTCTGTGAGGCAGGAACTTGGTCCACTGTGCTTAGTTTTACTAGTTATGTTGTTGACCTAAAGCTAGAGAAGTCTGTGTAAAGTAGATCTTCACGGGATGCCAGACTGCTCGATGGTTATGTGCTTGAGAAAAGAGAAGTGGATGAAGAGATGTTGTATTATATTTTCAAGTATTTGTGATAATGGAAGATTTTTGGAATAATTTCCTGTCTTTTCAAGGTACCCATTCTATTATTATTATTATTATTATTATTATTATTATATATTTTAAGGCATATGTTTATATTTATCTTTGTGTGTGTGTGTGTATTCTATTTTAAGTCACATTGTGGAAGTTACAAAACAGATGCTTCTTCACTTTTAAGTGTTCTAGGCAGGGATGTATAGCACATGCCTGGAAGTCTCTTCTGTATAGCCATCAAAGCAGAGGCGTTGTGGCAAAACTTGACATGCATTGCCCTGATGAGGTCAGAGTTGTTGCTCTTCATTTTGTTTGGTATATATGTGTAAGCTTTATGGGAGCTTTAATCTTGTAGATCTTCTATAACTAGCACCTCCCTTATTTCTTCACTTGTTAGGAGGGATGTGACCCAGCTACTTAATTTTATTTATTTTATTTACAGTTTGATGACCAGGGAGGTCCACTGGGCTCAAGGAGCCCATTTTCAGTGGGGGCTACATACTCAGTGCTTAAAACAGGGAGCTATTTGGTGCCACCTGCTGGCATATCAAAATATTGCTAACTTTGTTTCTGTGTAGTTTTAACTCTTCTCCTTTTACCTGTTTGCTTAGAGTTTCTTTACTGCATCTTTTGTTGATATGTACTATTTATTTATGTATTTATTTTTATTTATTTTACATTTGTTAACCGGGTTAGTCTGGCTGAGCTTTTGACTCATTTGCAGCAGAGATCCGGGGAGAAAAGCTCCTCTGGACTAGAAAACAATCAGCTATAGGATCTTACAAGCAGAGACCTGGAGAGAAAAAAAAAAGCTCCTCAGGCAATTCAATTATACAGTGTATTAACAATTGGCAGACAAGTATGTGAGTTGTTACAAACAAGGTTTTAAACAGTTAGGAGAAGAAAATGTGACTAGTTACAATATTATTTTAGCTGCTTAGAGCAAAATGAGTTAATAGTTAGGCAGATGCTTATTTAAAGTGGGTAGGATCTAGTTGTATAGGAGTTTGGAAACAAGAAAGGAAAGTAGGAATGGCTAGTAGGAGATGTAGGGGAGGTAGAGTATAGGAGACAGACTAGACAGGTAGGTTGTTTTGAGACTGTAAGAATTGAGTGGTTGGAGATGGAGGAAGGGAAGAGGTAGAAGAGGCAGGGGAATAGTGTTAGAGATACATTGAGTGAGGTGGTGAAATAGGAGAAAGGATGGTGGTTTCAGGGTGGTTGGCTACAGTGGCAAGACCATTTTGATTTAGGTATTTCCTTGTGGCTAATTTGAAACTTTTGCTATGCTGGAGGGAATTTATTTCCAAGTGGAGTTGGTTCCAGGATATAGCTGGGTTATAGTTATAGAGAAGGCAGCCTATTTTGGTTTTGGGTTTGTAGATGTCTAATAATTCCTGATTTGAGCTGCGTAGCTTCCTAGCAGTGGGATATTTGGATATGATAGTGGAGAGGCTGGGGCAGAAGGAGGGTAGATATAGGATAGAGTGGATGATTTGTAGTTGGTATAGTTGGAGCAGCTGAGGGAATTCTAGCCAGTCTAGTTGCTGTATTGCTAAGCAGTGGTATGACTTGTAGATTTGGTTAGCTGCAAATCTGGCGATCTTATTATAGGTAGTTTCAAGCTTGGAAATAAGTGTAGAATTTAGGTTTGTGAATATGTGGCAGCTGTACAGGAGTGTTGAGAGTAATAAAGCCTGGGAGAGAGTTATTCGGGCCGTGTTAAGTATTTCTTGCTAAGGAAAAGGTGTCCAAGTTTCTGATGAGTTCTTTTTACTGAGTTAGTAATATGGAGATCAAACTTAAGCTGATCATCTATTGTAACACCTAGCAATTTAGTACAATATTCAGCTGAGATGATAGTGTTGCAGGATAAGATGGTAAATGTACTTTTGAGTATCGTGATGTTTTTAGGGAAGAAGAGTAGGAGCTTAGTTGTTTTGTATTAAGTATTAGTTTGTTATCACTAAGCCAAGTCTCAATGGTGTGGAAGGATGCCTGGGTAGTTGAGTGGAAGTCAGTTGGGGTGTCAGCATTGGTTATAACAGTTGAGTCATCAGCATATTGCACAAGAGATGACTGGGGACAAGAGGAGTAAAGCAAGTTGGTGAAAATATTAAAGAGTAGTGGTTAAAGTATGAACCCTTGGGGGACTCCCATTTGTACAGTGAGAGGGGAGGATAGTGCAGAGAGCCATTTAACTGATTGCTGGTGGGTTGAGAGACAGCCGGAGAACCAGGAGATAGTAGGGGGAGAGAAATGTAAGCTAGTGAGTTTATCTAGGAGGAGGAGAGACAGTGTCAAAGGCTTTAAAAAGTTAAAGGAATAGGTATGAGACAAGTTTATTGTTATCACGAGCTAGGAAGACTGTTGATGAATGATATGAGTGCAGTAGTTGTACTATGCTTGGGACGGAAACCATGCTGTGTGGGTGTGAGAAGGTTTTCCTGGTGAAGGTAATGCATTACCTGCTTGTGAATGCATTTCTCTAGGATTTTTGAGAGTGGAGAGAGTGTATGGCAATTGCGGTCTGAAGTTGGCTATTTCTGAGGAGTTGCCCCCTTTGTGAATGGGTAGAGTAAAGAAATTCTTCTACACAGTGGGGGGGGCATAGGATTCAGAAATGGATCGATTGATTAAGATGGATACAGGATAGGCAAGAGGTTCAGAGGCAATCTGCAGGAATTAAGAGGTTAGCTTGTCAACAGATGGGGAGCAAGGTTTAAGTTTAGAGAGTAATGACTTTACATGGTTAGTTCATACTGCTTTTAGAGAGAAGGAGTTGGGAGGGTTTGGAAGAGGTATAGAGTTTGTGGGGGTGCTAGTGTTGTTTCTGGGGGGGTTTATTATGGAGGTTATTGAGTTTATAAAATGATTGTTAAATTTGTTGACTATGTCTTCAGGTGTTGCATTGGGACATAGGTTAGGAGAGGAAGGGTTTCCTGGATGAAGTCTGTTTAATAGAGCTCCCGAATGTCTTTGGGTCTGATTTAAGAGTAGAGGGAGGATTGTCATAGAAGTTTATTTTTTCATAATGGATGATTTTTTTTAAATTTTATTTCCGAGTTCTTTATATTTCTGAAGAAGAAGGGGTCCTTGTTTTAGTCCACATTTTCCAAATCATATCCCGGTCTTTCATGAGGGTTCTGGTAGATTTATTGAGCCAGGGATCAGTATTAAATTTGATTCTAATTGTGCGAAGAGGAGCAAGGGAGTTGATGTTTAGGAATGTAGTGTTGAAGGAGTAGACAACTTCATCTAAAGGAAGAATGGTGAGGTAAGACCAGTTAATTTTGGAGAGTTGGTGAATAAAAGAGTTAGGACAGAAATGAGAAAGTGAGCGGGTGGTAATAAATTTGTTAGGTTTGGTAAGGTGGGGAGTATGTCTGGTAACTGTTGTAGGGCAGTGGTCACTGAGGGCATTTGGAAGGGTTTGGAAGTTATGATAGTTTTGAGGGTGGAAGACCAATATCCAGTCAAGAAGAGAGCTAGGTAGGTGAGATTTATTAATGTAGGTTGGGGTTGTGATTAGCTGCTCAAACCCATGTAGGTTTATACAGGAAGTAGTGTTGGGAGCTTGTATTGTAAGCCAACTAATGTTAACATCTCCCAGTATAATTATTTAATTGTGGATGGTATGTGAGAGATGAGATAGGATGTTCTCACCAGGGGGAATATAGATTGCTGCGACAGTTATGGTTTTGAAACTGTTAAGTTTGAAGTTGGTCAGTAGGAGTTCAGCTGGTGAGAAGGAGGGTAAGTCTAGTTTAGGACTGATATGGTAGAGACAATTGGAGTAGAGTATGGAGACTCCTCCTCCTTTTCTTTTAGGTTGATCTAATCTAAGGATATTATAGCCAGGAGGGATGATTTCACTGTCCAGATGGTGTGGTTTTAACCATGTTTCAGTTAGTGTAACTATGTCACGAGTATAGTTGGCTATCCAAGCATGGAGTTCTTGAACTTTATTTACAAGGCTCCTGACATTGATAGAGCAGAATTGTACTTGTTTTTGTGGATTGGAGAGGTTGGCAGGTTTAGATACAGGGGGGTTATTGTTCAGGGTAGTGTCTGTAGGGCCTGGGTTAGGATGAATGTCACCAGATAGAAGTAGAGGTTTGTAATGGGATTTTAATTTGAGTAAGTAGACTTTATTTTTTTGTTTTAAAGTTGAGGGGGAGATATTTTTATTTTAGGAATGGGAGTGGTGGGGGGAAGGATGGAGGGACAAATTAGTAGATAGGGTTGTGGTGTAGTACTTGAGTTAAGAGTGGTATTTTGATGGATGGAAATAGGGTGTAGGTAATTGTGAGTTGATATAGTATAAGGAGTAGGGAAGGTGAAAGTATAGATTGAGTTGTAAGAGGCATGTCACTTTATGGGATGTAGAACAGAGGATAAGAGGAAGGGGTGGGAGTAAGGTATAGTAGTCTTCGATAGTGGATAGTAGGTAAGTGTAGGGAGGAGCAAAGAAGGAAGGTAATATGAGAACAGGAAGTAGAGGGGTGGGGGATTAGGGAGGAAGTGAGGGGGTGTGTTGTATGGATAGGTATAAAGGTAATGATATGGGGGTGGGAGGAAAGCGAAGTGAGCGAACGGAGCGGGGCTACACTTTCCAGATAGTTTTCCTTCCAGATAGTTTTTTTATTATTTTTTTTTTTAGCTAAGTTCTATCAGCTAGTCCAGGGACACTTACTAGAGTTGCTATACATGGAGGGCTTTCAGCTGCAATTAGAGCAAATATGTCAACCAGGGTTTTTAAAACCTTTGGTGTGTTGTACCTGAGCAATCACTTTGGGGTGGGGGAAGGGATGGAAACCTTCAATTGGAATTTAAAGTAGCAGGGGAGAATCCAAGGGACTCTACTAAACCTAGCTAATTATCAAGGACAGCCAAGGAAGTAAAGTAAACATACAGGCACTGTTCAAGGACTGGAAGGTTTCTCCAAAAAAACTGTGTGTAGGAATACACCACAGGTGGAAGTTGTATGCTGCTTACTAGTCTGCAATGGCAGATTTTAATCTCTTTAATATTTGTATTCCCCTTTGCTCATTGTTTGCTGCACACAATGTAGCTAAAGATAAAAGCAGCTGGAGACTGCACCTCTGTTTGGTGTTTAGTGAAGAACAAGTATTGAGGAGGAGGGACTGAAGGCTATGACTATTGAGAGGGGATAAATACCTTCATATATAACAAATTATCAACAGTGAAACGGATGAAAGGGGTAGGGGTGGGCTAAGAGGAAGACGGTTTGCAGCTATTGTCCCTGGGGGGGTATGCACTCTAGCTGACTGTAACAGATTTTAACAAGGCATAACAGTAGTTACAAAAGCTGGCACCTGCACTACACAAGCAGCAACAACAAGGTTCCTGGAGTTAAACCAGGGGCTGCAGTCTATTTTTGGATGATTGCTGGTTGATATATTATTTGTACATTTTTGTACTTATTTCTATTCTCTCCCTTCTCTGTTATCCTGTCCCCCAGCCTCATACACATACCATTAACAACCTATCTTTCATAAATAAGCAACCGAGATGTGATATCATAGTGACTGGTTTAATACTGCCATAATTATTTTCCGTCAGTATTTTTAAGGTTAGACTTGGATTTATGAGTTTCATAAATTATGATGTAATGTGATCCTATCTCGCCTACATTCAATACTGATGGGCACGGGGCCCAGAATTGGCTCCAACTCGGCCGTTCTGACTAGCACGAAGTCTCTCATTGGCTGGGCCAACCCTATACCCAGGATGCACCACGCATAGACCCCCAGATCTCATTTGCCGCTCTTGGAGTATCGACGTGGTCTCAACTTGGCTGTGGCTAAGTACCCTCTTTGTGAATTTTTTCATATCTCTTAGCAGTTTTCTGTAGGAGAATTTATATTCAAAAGCTATTTTCATAGCTACGTTGTGGTAATTGACATTGTTGTTTGAGTGGGATTGTTGTTTTCTTGTCATGTGGTGATCCTTCTGTTTGGCGGGCTAGGCCCATTTTAGTTAGAGGGCCTTTGCCGTATCTTGTGTCTCGGCGTTTAACTTAGAGCCGTTCATCCCCTCCCCCCTAGTGATTAACTTGTGTTTGACTTGTGTTGCTGTATCATGTCTACCAGAGATAAAGAACATAAGCCATCGGGTTTTAAAAAATGTGCAAGGTGTAGCTATAAGATGTCTTTAACAGACGGTCACGCGATTTGCGTATACTGCCTTGACGCCAAACACTTGCAAGAATCTTGCAGTGTCTGTCATGCTTTCTCTTCGAGAGTCTTGCAGGAGAGAAAAAATAAACTTATCCTGAAGAGTTTCATTAAACCCTCCTTTGAGGAAGCTGTTTCTTCTCCCTCTGAAAAGTCCAGGGCTAAGTCGAAAAAGAAGTCCCCGGCTCCGTCCTCTTCTTCGGAGCCATGGGAGAAAAGATCCAGGTCGATGTTCCCTTCCTCGGCTCCACTGGTCTTGGAGCCGTTGGCTATGGGGTCTAAAGCTGTGTCTCCTTCCTCGGCTCCATTGATCTCGGAGCCGCAGGATTCAGGGTCTACAGCAGGGTCCACTGGCTCAGTTCCATTGGTTTCGGAGCCGCAGTTAATACTTTCCATTTCGGAGCCAACTTCTTCGGTTCCACAGCTTTCGGCGCCGAAGGAGGTTTCGGTGCTTCTCGAGCCTACTTCGGCTCCGATCATCTTGGAGCTGATTCGGAGCCGTTCTCCTAGTCGTGTCTCGCATCCAATGGGAAAGGTTTCTCAACCCCTTTCTGTCACCTCCAGGTTATCTGATTCGGACGTAGATAGGGTGGTCCAGAGACACCTACAGTCACCAGTGTTATCTAAATTATTTTCGGCTCCAGCCCAGTCGGCTCTGGAGCCCACCTTTGTATCGGTTCCATTCCTTCCTCCTCCGACATCCTTGGTGCTGTCGGAGTCGGAGAGTGCTGAGTCGAGTGAAGTCCTTGGGTCGGTTCCGAGACCCCCCCACCAGTCTTTCGGTTCCAGCCTTGGCTCCAACCTTCTCTATTCCTTCTGCAAGTTTCTGTACTCGGGGGTCCTCAGTCGGGCCAGAGGGTGATACATCAGGACCACTGACTTTGGTTCTGAGTCTCCCCCTTGGTGCTTCGGCTAGGGGAACCCCAACTCCAGTCATGGCTTTGGAGACGGGCCCTTCCTCCGATTCGAGGGGACCTGCCTTCGAGGCTTTGAGGAGCACACTGGCCAAGTCCTTGGTGACTTCACAAAAATCGGCTTCTCCCTCCCTGGACACTACGACTAGAGTTTCTGGTGACCCTCTATCTCTGGACAGCGGGGCTCCAAGGCCTGAGGATACCTCCATGTGTGGTCCCCTGCTTTCTGAAGGCCCTTCAGAGTCCATGCCTGAAGAGCCTCCCAGAAAGAAGCTGTGTAAGAGGAAGCACCTAGACTCCCCAGATGAGTCTGTCACCTCGGACACCGACCTCGATGATGCAGAAGGGTCCCCGAAGTCGTCCTCGGATGATGTCTCGTTCTCCGACATCCTGGAGATCTTGAGACAGCGGTGCGACTGGCCATCCAAAAACTCTTCTGAGGAGGAGTCAGTCTTCCTCAAGGCCTTCGGAGCTCAGCCTTCCGCCTCTTGGGTGTCTCCACCCTTCTTTGATGAATTGTTGGATCTTATTTGTTGAAGGGTGTGGGAATACCCTGACTCTGTGGAGTCGGTTCCTAGCCGCCCCAATAAGTTCGTATCTGCGCCTCCTGGAAAAGAATTTTTGACCAAGGGAGTACCCGTAGATGCTATGGTGGTGGTGTCTGCCACTCAGCAGGACGTGGCAGAGGCTTCTACTTCCATCCATCCTCCTAATAAGGAGTCTAGGAGCATGGATAGGTATGGGAAGTGTACCCTGTCTTCAGCGACCTTTACTTTGCGGTCGCTGAATTACTTGTGTCATTTTACGCGGCTCCAAAGGGATCTCATTAAAGAGTTGGGAGATACCCTGGCGGGTAACGTTCCTGAGGCGTTGACCCAGTCTGCTAACATCCAGCTGTCTACCCTTTCTTCCGTTGTCATCTCGTCCATGAGGCTCATATCTTATGCAGCCGAGGGGGTGGGTAGAGCAGCGAGTTCAGGCGTAGCCCGCAGGAGGCAAGTTTGGATGCGCTTGTGTCATTTTGCGGAGGCTTTCAAGTCTTCTTTCACGGACGCCCCTTTCAACGGGTCCTCCCTTTTTGGACCCAAAGTGAAAGACACCCTCACAAGATGTGAGCAGGAGGGTAAGACTTTGTCTGCCGTTGGGGCCTGTTTTTCTCTCCCCACTAGACCTTATCCCAAGGCTCAGAGGGGAGGAAAAATGTGGTTCAGAAAGTCTCAAAAGTCTTCCCCCGCCCATCAGAGTGAATCCCCCTCCAGAGGCAGAGGAGGAGGAAATTACTCCGGAAGACGTCGCTCCAGAGGTGGCGGAGGCCCCCGCAATACAGGAAACTGCAAATCTTTTCGTGGCTCCTCCTTCCAGCATCCCTGAGGGATTACCCGACTGTGCGTCTCCAGAGCCAGTCAGGTCCGTTTTTCAGAGCACCTTCAGGCCTGGGAGTCCATCACTCAGGATCGATGGGTGCTTTGAATCATCGCCGGAGGTTATACCATTCCCTTCATCTGTTCTCCCCCATCGTCAAAATGAATCCCGGACGTTCCACCCAGTCAACGAGATCAAGCAGCACTAGAAATCTCAAAGCTGATAAGAAAAGGAGGCATCCAATCAGTCCCCGCAGACCAGATCGGATCAGGAACTTACTCAAAATTATTTTTGGTGCCGAAGAGAACAGGGGACTTGAGACCCATTCTGGATCTCGGCCGTTTAAACCGCTTTGTGAAAAAGTCCAAGTTCCGAATGGTCACGTTACAATCCATTCTCCCCTTGCTGGAGAAAGGAGTATGGATGTGCTCCATAGATCTCAAGGATGCCTGTTATCACATCAAGATAAACAAGGTCTCCAGGCATCATTTACGCTTCCGGCTGGGAGCCAGTCATTTTCAATTCTGGGCCCTGCCCTTTGGTCTCACCACAGCCCCAGGGTGTTTACCAAGTGTTTGGCAGTGGTGACGGCTCACCTGAGACGTCTAGGATTCCAGGTGTTTCCTTATCTAGACGACTGTCTCCTCACCGCCCCCACCAGGCATCTACTTCTTCAAGCCATGAGAACCACCTTCAAATGGGGACGTCTGTTAGGAATTACCTTCAATTGGGCAAAATCTGTATTGCTGCCATCACAGCGTGTTGCCTTTGTCGGCGCAGAGCTAGACTCTGTAGAGATTCTAGCGTTCCTACCTTTAGACAGAATAAAGGTGTTACAGGCTCAAGTTATGGCCTTATTGCCCTGCAGAAAAGCTCAAGCCAGAGCAGTTCTGCAGTTGCTGGGAACAATGGTGGCTACCATCCTTCTAGTCCCTCTTGCCAGATTGCACATGCGAATACTAAAATGGCTTCTTTTGGCCCAGTGGTCATATCAGGATCTGCCCTTTTCCCATCTGGTTTTCATTACGGAGAGATGCAGACAAGATCTTCGTTGGTGGCTTCTCCCCTCCAATCTGAATCAAGGAAGATTGTTCATCCTCCCCATCCCCCATTGCCACAGTAACCACGGATGCCTCCCAGATGGGGTGGGGGGAACATTACCTGGGCAGGATGGTTCAAGGTACGTGGCAAGATCACGAGACTCACTTGCATATCAGTGTTCTGGAGATGAGAGCAGTGCTTCTAACTTTGCAGGCACTCCAAAGCTTTCTTCCCCAGGTAACTATTGCAATTCTTTCCGACAATATGTCGGTTGTCTGGTATCTGAACAAACAAGGGGGAACCAAGTCCTATCCCCTTTGCAGGGAAGCCATGAGAGTGTCGAACTGGGCTATCGCTTCCCAGCGCTTTCTAGTGGCAACGCGCATTCTGGGGCAGTCCAATGTGATTGCAGACAGACTGAGCAGAGCTATTCTGATGCCTCACAAGTGGTCCCTGAACGATCGAGTGGCGGCTCAGATATTCTCCAGGTGGGGTCTTCCCTGCTGCGACCTCTTTGCCAGTCCCCTCAATGCGAAGTGCAGAAATTATTTCACTCTAATCCCTCCTCAAGGGGAGCCGCCCAGGGATGCTCTAGTCCACGATTGGCTCTCTGGTCTGCTCTACGCCTTCCCTCCGGTCCCTCTCTTGCCAAGAGTGATTCAGAAGGCAGTCTATGCGGGAAACAGCATGATTTTGATAGCACCACTCTGGCCCTGTCAAGTTTGGTTCCCCTTCCTTTGGAAATATGCAGTGGATGGGCCTTGGATCCTGGACCCAGCTCCAGACCTATTGACTCATCAGTCGGGACAGCCTCATCCATCCCTCCGAACTCTCAGACTCGCTGCTTGGCTACTCCACTTCCTTCCTTAGTCAGACAGCATAACCTTACCCCGGAGGTACTACAGATTCTGTCCTTCTCTCATAAGTCGTCTACTAGAAAGATTTACTCTAGTAAATGGAAGAGGTTTGCTATTTGGGCTGAGCAGCGTGACCTTAATCCCCTCACAGCCCCTGTGTCAGCGGTGTTGGATTTCTTGGAGACACTTTTTTTAGACAGGGTTCCACTGTCTCCACTATAAAGGTCCAATTGGCAGCGATCTCTAATTATCACGTAGCTCATGAGCCTTCCCTCATGGGTCATAAGCTGTGTAAAGCTTTTGTAAAAGGAGCCTGGTTAATTCGCCCCCTGATTTTGCAACCCGTTCAACCATGGGACTTAAATATGGTGCTCGGAGCTTTGACGTCTCCTCCCTTCATACCTGCAGCAACTTGCAAATTAAAATTCTTATCATGGAAGACTGCATTTTTGGTAGCCATTACTTCAGCTAGAAGGGTATTGGAGCTTCAAGCCCTTTCTGTCAAACCTCTTCATTTGATTTTTCACAACAACAGAGTATCTCTAAGACTAAATCCTTCCTTTCTCCCTAAGGTATCTTCTGCTTTTTGTCTTTACCAGTCTTTTTTCCACAATTCTCTAACAAAGCAGAATACATATTTCACCAGTTGGATGTACATAGACAATCGAGGTTTTATTTGAATAGGACACAACAGGAGAGAAAATCAGACCAGTTGTTTGTGTCCTTTTCGGACAACAGAATTGGCAGATCTGTAACCAAGGCGACTATCGCTAGGTGGATTAGAGATTGCATCTCATTCATTTATGCATTGAAGGGTAGGAATCTTCCCTTTTCAGTGAAGGCGCATTCTACCAGGGCTATGGCAACTTCAGTGGCCTTTCACGCTAGGCTGTCCATGGATGAAATTTGTGCAGCGGCTACTTGGACTTCTCCACATGCCTTTATTTCTCATTATAAATTGGACATGACATCTAGAGGTCGTGCTTCCTTTGGTTCCACAGTGCTCAGGAGTGTTTTCCAGTGAGCCTCCCAGGATTTAGGCGCCAGGGACGCTGTCCCATCAGTATTGAATGTAGGCAAGATAGGATCACATCACATTACATCTCTTAGTTATGTACTTACCATAACGATAGATGTATGTGATCCATCTCGCCTACATTCTTACGTACCCACCCTCCTTCCCCCTTCCTGTTGGATTTGGAGGAGACAAGTATTGTTTGATTCCCATGAGGATATTCTTTTTTCTCTCCTCTTACACTTGTCTCTTGTGTTTTCTGTGGGTGGAAGAATGTGTTGGGGGCAAACTAGATCTGGGGGTCTGGGCGTGGTGCATCCTGGGATATAGGGTTGGCCCAGCCAATGAGAGACTTCGTGCTAGTCAGAACGGCCAAGTCGGAGCCGATTCATTATGCCAACCTCCCACCTCGGCTCCGAGCCCATCAGTATTGAATGTAGGCGAGATGGATCGCATACATCTATCGTTATGGTAAGTACATAACTAAGAGTTCTTTGTAGTGATCTTTTTTGCTACTTTGACATCTTCTTGTGCTTCCATTGTAAATGAGCTCTGCCTCTTTGGACTTTAGCAAGCATATCAGTTTAACTATTGCTTCATAGGGAGTGACTGAGCCTGCAGTCCAGCCTAGCATAGATTCCCAGTTTTTGCAAAACACTGTCTGGTTAAGTGGCTTGCTCAAGGTCACACAGCAGGCAAATGAAGGTGGAGAGATTTAAACCCTGGATGCTCAGCACAGGCAGCAGTTCAATAACAAGTGAGAGCTTTAGTCCTCTGCACAAACTATTAAAACATTTTTGTGTGTGTGCCCTATTGGATACTGAGGTTGATCAACAAAACATAACCATTACTCTCCCACAGCAAGTGATTATTGCCATGTTAGCCACTTTACAGACAGTTAAGGCTTTGTATTTGTTTTCATATACCCTCTAATTACCATTGCCGCCCTTCCATTTGAGTAGACTGCTATAGTTTTTCTTATCACTTCATTTGTTCTTTTTGAAAACTGAAATGACTGGGCTTGTTTGATTTGTAGGATACTGAAAAACACAGCTGTCTGTTAATATTTCTGATAAAGGCACCTTATTAACTTGTACTCTGTCACTTTTTGTTTGAAATTCATATGCATCCTTCCCTGATAGTGTAACAAATAGTCTGAAAGCATACAGAAATAATCCTTGTGTCACTTAGAGTACTGATTTCTTAGTTGATTTTTCCCATGAAGTCTGAATTGTAAACTGTTTTTGCAGCATCCCTGCATGCTGTGAAATAATTACAAAACAGTTTTATTCTGGTACTTGGAAACTGCGCAGGAGGTCATTTTGACAGCCATCATCACATTAAGCAGAAATTAAGTGTGTTGATCTTCTGTGCTGTTCAGTGTTTAGTAAAGTTTCACTTTTCTTTTTTTAGTGTAGGTTCACCGGTTTCCAGCAATAGCATCAAATTATATCTTTTTCTTCCATTGCATATATTTTTCTGTCTGCCTTTAGCTTAAGAGCCTTGTACCTCTCTCATTTAAACTTTTTTGATGTTCATATGTACTTACTAAACTTCTTAAGAAGTTTAACCTTACATTCCCTTGGTAGTGTTTTTTTTACCCTCCTGTTTTGTATGTGAATAACTTGGAGATGGATACAAGGACACATTGGAACATTTAATTGTTGCACCATCCATGAAGAACATGAGTGCTAAACTGGGGATGCATTTCTGATTTCCCATGCATTTGTCAAAATAACGTTTGAACAGAGTATGAGTAGCACTTTGCTTTATGTGAAGTGTAAGACTGTTCCATAGAAACCATATTCTCTGTGATACATGCCTGTTCTCTAAAATGTCCTGTTTATGTTGCAAAAGAGATTGAGATACCTTGAGCAGGTGTTCATACTACCGTTAGACTTGCAAATGTGCCATTGCTCAGAAAGGCTTTAGATGCGAGGCAGAGATTCCACTTAGTAGCGTGTATGATACCAAGAAAAAGGTCAAAGTTTTGTGATGGTCTACTTAGTTTATATGATTTAGGCTGTTTATTTATTTAGTTAGTGAGGTAGCATCGTGGTCTTTCCAGTTATGACAAGTGTTTGGACAGGTACATGCCAGAAGGGACATTATACTTGGTAATCGGCTTAATGAAAGAGTGCAGTAGAATGATTGCATACTTGGACCTGGATGGCATAGCTTTAGCTATAAGCAATGTAGTGAAAAATTACTTCCTTAAAGTAATAGATACATGGTGGTCAAAGGACAGATTGTTGTCTACATAGGTTCCCAGGTCTTTGATTACAGGATCAGCTTTCATGGGTTTGTTGTTGATGTGATGGATACAAGGGCAGTCATGCTTGTTGAAGGATACTTTTATAAATTTCTTGGTGTTTAGTTTTAGGCCATGGTTTTGATGCCAGTTATTTGTTTGGGAAAGGCCTTCTTGGAGGGTCTTGTGTCCTCTGGGGAGTTAATGATGGTGCCAAATTTACAGTGATCTGCAGAGTTAGCCAGTCATAAACTGTTTGCATTTGCTTTGACGTGTAAGACATAAATACCAAAGAGAAGTTGCGTAAGGACTGAACTCTGGGGTACACTGGTAGTGACTGGTCTTTTGGAGGAGATAGAGCTGCCCACTGTAATGTCTGTCTCTGTTTGTGGAGTCATTTAGCTAGGCAGTGAATTACATAGGGATTGAGATTTAGCTGGCAGAGTTCATCTACTTTCCCTAAGTACAGGATTGGGCTGAACGTGTTTGCAAGGTCTGGATACAGTTCTGAGGAAGTCCTAAGTTTGATGGGATAAAAGCACTTAATTTCACTTGTATGAAGTCCCCGTGTAATATTTAATAAATACGTCTTTTTTTTTTTTTTTTTAATTTTTGATAGTTTTGAGTTGTCTTGAGTCTTTGGCAGTCAGTATATTTTTATTAATTTGGTTTTTATATCAAGTCACTGAGTGGTTATTTAGTTGGTATTTGTGGCTTTCTGGCTAACCGTGGACTCTTTGGTTGAAATTCCTTCCTTATTCTCCCCGGTACAATGAGAAGAAATTCTTAAAGTGCACTCTGAGCTGGCTATAGTTAAGGGAGAGTTGACTGATTTATTGGAACTCTTAACTCAACCTGGAAGCAGTTCGTTGAGTGGGCAGCAACAACATAATGTTGCTGTGTTTGCCCAGCATAGAGAACACAGTACTATACTTTAGGGAGTCGGAGCAGGAGCGGTTGGTGGATTTAATCATTTGGAAGAATGAGTGGACGAAATGCAGTACAGCTAGAGAGGAATCCGATGAAATCTCCAAATGAACAAATACTATTCCTAAGAGAACCTATACAGCTTTTGATGTATGTTCAGGTTTATGTTCCGATAAACACAAGGGGAACTCTAGTGCTTCTAACTATAAGACAGTTAATTTACAAGGTTTGGTTAGTACCAATGGCATGAGAAAATTTAGTAGTTTTGAGCAAGTGATCAGTAAGCCATTTAATTTTGATGAGACAATTCATTTTACAAGCTCTGAAAAAAAAAATAGGGAAAGTAGCGAGAGCTGCATAAAGGATCTAATTTACAAGTTGTCGAAAAAGCTTTTGTGGATAAAAGCTTTACAAATGGACAACAATCATTTAACTAAATGTTTAGACTTAAATTGTTCCAGAAGGGCTTCAGATTTTTCAATTTCCATTGGGTTTAATTTATACAGATGTTATGTTTTAGGAATTTGTTGATATGTTTAACCAACATGAGTTTGAGTTAATGAGCATGCTAATTAAATTTAATGATATGTCTAGTAGTAGGTTAATAAGAGATGCTGAATCCTTGAATGAAAAAATAATGAATAATTTAATCTTTTGCCAGTGGGAACAGTTTTATAACAAATGAGTGGATGGTATGAACAATAAATGTAACAAAATGTTTCTTAGGAAACAGAAGAAGATTGATAGAGATTTAAAATGGTATGTAGAGAACTGAGCATATACTATTAAAGCTATTTCTAGGATGGATAGGGATGGTAGTGACAATCGGAATTTTCAGCCAAGTGAGGGAAAGTTCAGGAAGGAAAAAGGAGGATTATTAAATTTGGAAACGATTTCAGTGTCTCCAAAAGATATAAAAATAGGAACAATTATTTTTTTTCAGAGGGGAAGTAGAAAGGGAGCAACAAAATGATCTGGTATTCCCATGATTCGGGTCAGGGGGATTTGTAACACCCTTACAAGAAAAGAATGACGAGGTGGAACAGACAGACTCCCAGATAAGGATATTTAATGATACACTTTATTTATTATTTATAATATGAGAATTTCAGTTGAGCATTTTTCATTGTTTTTAAAGGGATTGAAATTTGTATCCTTTAATATGTATGACTTTGTGGACACAGTATTAGAGGTAAAGTTGTTTGTCAGGAAGTTAAACCTGGCATTCCTTTTTAATGAAAAGATCCAAATTGGGAACAAAACTACTTCAAAACTTGGGGTTAAAAGGAAAAGTACATGTAATCCCCCACTACATCCCTCCTTAAATGTCTTTGAGAAAGCAATAATTGATTTATACATATTCAAAGGTAATTCTAAAAAGAACTACACAGCCCATTTCAATCTAAGTAAAAGTGAGAGGAGTTTATTGCAAATTAGAAACAGTTCAATTATAATTATGAAACTGGACAAAGGGAGGGTATAGTTCTGTTTAATAGACATGATTACATTAAGGCCACGTTCGATTTATTAAACCATGATGAAACATACTCTGTCTCCTCTATTAACGGGATCCACATAGGTCACCAAAGACTTGATTCATAACTGGAGGAATATTTATTGGAACAGAGAATTTCAGTGGATGCTTAGAACATTTTAAAAGTGAAAAATCCCACTGTTGCCATTGTATTCGGGATTCCCAAGGTCCACAAAGATTTATTGAAGCCCCCGTTTAGACCTATAGTTTCAGGTGGGGGCTCCAAAACGTGCCCTATTGGAGTATATATTGCTAGACTTTAAAACCAACAATAAACAAAATTTACCACGCCATTAAAGATTCCTGGGACTTTTTAGGTAGATTAAGGGAAGAACTTTGGTCACAGAATTTGATATTTGTAACTACTGATGTGGTGGATCTCTCTTCATCCATTCCCAAAAATGAAGGCTTGGAACATTTTAGTAATATTTTATTTAAATATACTACTTTCCCAAATTAAATTAACTTGTTGCCAGAATTAATGTCACTGGTATTGGATGTTAACCTTATTTTGAAGGGGAATTTTACAGGCAATCTAAAGGAGTGGCAATGGCTTCCTGTGCTCCAATTTATGACAACTTAGTTTTAGCTGATTGTGAAGCAAAATATGTGTTTGGCAGTCCAGTCTTTCAATACATTAAGGTATACGTTAGGTTTCTGGATTATGTATATATTTTATGGAAAGGGCGTGAAGAAAGGATTGAAGCCTTTGTTGCCTTTTTAAATCAGTCGTCGACTTATTTGAAATTTACTCACAACTACAACAAAAAAAGAATTAGCTATTTGGATATTTTTATTAAGCACAATAATACAGGCTTTAAATCTAGGGCATTTAGAAAGCCAACTTTTAGCAATGGTTATTTAGAATTTTCAGCTGCCACCCTTTTAATCAAAAAAGAGTATATTAAAAGGACAGTGTATAAGGACAACAAGGATGTATGTTCCTAGACTGGGGTTATCCACCAAATTTGGTTCAGGAAACTTGTAGTTATGTGAAGGAACGATGGGGGTTGACATATAAGCCCCTTTTGGGAGTACCCCCCCCAAAACAAATAGAGAAACAGCACAAAGATGACTTTGAGAAAGCTGTAGTAGTCCAGTATGGCCTATTTTCAAGGACCATTAAAGACATGGTGGGTAGGAACTGGAATAATATTAGGGGTAACATGCAACTTCATCATATAGTTGGCAATGGCCCACTATTTGTATTTAAGACAGGCCATAATCTGAAAGTAAAATTTGAAGTAGGTTATAGTAACAGGAAAGTTGACAGTAAATGGTACAGGAACACAAAAATGTGGTGCATGCCTTCAATTTCCAAACATCCTTGGAATTTTGTGTATAACACTAGGAAATGGAATTAAAATCAGTTGTGTGGTTTACTAGATGGAACTATCAAATAAAGAATGTGGTCTACCTGGCTTTATGTGGTAGTTGTCTGGTGTTTTATGTCAGCAAAACCGAAAGGTGTTTCAGGAAAAGAATTTATGAACAACTTTACCACATAAAAACACATAACAACAATGTCTTATATAGGTATTCGTTGAACTGTTCGCAGTTTGAGTTTTTATTTTGCTATTTTAAAACCTGTCCAGGTTGACCCAAGAGGGGGTGATGTAAGAAATAAGTTGGAGGAAAGGGAAGCCATTTGTCAGATTAGATTAAACTCAAAGCCCCCTAGTATTAGTGATGATGATTCCCTTCAACCTTTTTTAATAGAGATCCTTACAAGTTTTCTAGGTAAGATAATTTTTAAAAAGACTTTCTAAGTTCATTGATGAATTTAATCTTTTTATATTACTTTTACTTTGTTTCACAGCATTTTTTTTACTATAGGAAAGTTTAATGACAAAAGTATTTTCTGCATACTACTTCTTTAAAATTATTATGAATAGTTGTAATTAGAAGGGTTTGGGTAGTATTTAAACAATGGGTAATTAAACGTATGTGAATTCTGAGGAAGTCCTAAGTTTGATAGGATGAAAACGCTTAATTTCACTTATATGAAGTTCTTGTGTAATATTTAATAAATATTTTTTTTTTATTTTTAATAGTTTTGAGTCGTCTTGAGTCTTTGGAAGCCAGTATGATATTTTTATTAGTTTGCTTTTTATATCGCAGTCACTGAATGGTTATTTAGGTCTGGCTATATGGTGTATACTGATTTGCTGTGCTCCTTTACATCACTCAAAGAATTCAGCCAGATTAAGTAGGTGGGATTTGCCCTTGACCAGTCCAGTCTGGCTTGGGTCTAGAGTTTGCAGGTTACCTATGTCTTTATTGATTTCATAATGATCCTTTCCAATGCCTTATAGATGAGGCTAGTGAGGTTTATAGGTCTATAATTACCCGGGTCTCTTGATTATATCACCTTTATGTAAATGAATAACTGTTGCTGTTCCCCTTTAATCCTGTATGAGACCTATTTGGAGGCTGATACTGAACTAACACTGTAGTGTTTTTTCTACTACCGTCATATGCCAGTTGTTTTTGTACCTGGCACTCCTTAGCATATTTACATATGAAATTAATGAATGTCACAATCAAGGACACCAAGGTGAATAAACTGATTAGTGAAGAATTGAGTGTTTGGTTTCCTTGTGTCAGTGTTTCACACTTTTCTTGGTAGTTTAGCCATATGCTGCCTCACCTGTACTCCGTGCTGGATTATGTGTCCAGTAGATATGGAACTGAAAATTATAAGTGGCTTATTTAGCATTTTAATAGCATGAGATTTCAAGCTAAACTACACAGATAAGGCTCATAAACATTGTGATGATATGGGCAAGTGCCGGCATAGCCAGCTGGAGTTTTGTAAAGAATAGTATGTTCTTTGAATATCAAACTGATTTGTACAAGATGCTTGTGCTACAAATGTATTAGAACTGTATGTCATTTGTATATCAGACTGATTTTGTACAGATGCATGTGTTTGAAAATATATTTGTGAGCTTTGCTTGTGTTGAAATGTACCAACGGTGCACGCTGCTGAAATGAAGAGAAATGTACATGTATTTTTGTAGTGTAGTTAAATGTTTATGTTTTAATAGAGGGTACTGCCACAGCAGAGGTTAACCTTAAGAAAAATAAGGGAAATGTAAATGAGCTCTTAAGCCATTAAAAGGCACACCACAGTACTGAATAGAACTGGAGTCACTGGGTCTGGGGCTGAGCCTTTGTCCATTAGCTCAGTGAAAAGAAGGGAGGCCTTGGGCACTGCTATAAACATTTGGATGTGTATTGTGGCCATCTGTGCAAACTCCCTGTCTCAGCTTTTGTTTTAATGAAAACCCTCGAGCAAAGAAAAAAAAACAAACCTGCAAAACTGTGTTTGTCTTCACATAATTAAGTTTAACCCTCCTGATAGGAACAGTTATCCCAAACACATGTTAGTTTGTGCTCCTACTTACACTAATTGCTGTCTGTTCCTGTCTTATCTTCATTCCCCTCCCAGGTGTGAAAAACAGCTTAGATGCTTTCAGGAATCATTAACCTTTAGCTTTAAAGTTTTCTGACTTTTATTGCTTTCACCCCCCCAATAGTTAGCTTGTATCCATGGAAACAAGTACCAAATGTACAACTCCACAAACCTTTCAACTTGCACTGAATTTTTATTTGACAAGGGAAATATAGAGTCAGTGTCCTTTTACTTGCATACACAAAAAAATAGCAGATTAAGCCAAAGACCTTAATCCAGACATTCACCTATGCAAAAGAAAGAACATGTCATCTATACATATATTATAATCTGTGCATTTTTACACCTCATTATCCACCTCAGCAGCTTAAGCTTAAACATGCTTCTGATATTGTTAATCCTCGTTCATTCCTTACGTAGGGGTATTGGTTCCGACCTCGGAACCGACTCGGTCATCTTCCAAGCTTGCGTCCTCTGCAACATCTCGAGCTAAACTCTTACCCAGAATTCCCCTTTCCCTGTTACCGCAGATTTAGTTTGCCGCATCGCCTTTCGGTTGTATCAAGCTGCTTCTCTTGTGCTAAGTATAGATATTTGCTGTCAGACTAGTCTAATACAACCTTTTCTGTCAGAAAAGTTTCTAATTTGTTATGTCTTACCTTATCGCATTTAGCGACTATATTTTCTTGAGTTTCCTTCTCTTTACTTTTTACCACGAGGTATTTCTCCCTTACCATCGTTGGTAAACCCTTCCTTTTCTTTATTACCTTCGGGTATTCTTTCGTACCATTGCTGGTACCTTTTCTTCTATCTTTTTTCTATCATGGCAGATAAAAAAGGTAGTCCAGGATTTAAAAGGTGTTCTGATTGTGGACACAAATTGCCTACATCAGATGCACACTCTTTGCATGTTTATTGCTTGGATGTGTCTCACTTATCTGTTGACCTGTCCTGTTCTATTTGTAAACATTTTTCCAGTAGAACTTTGATTGAAAGGAAAAATAAGTTGTTGTTGAAGGGACTTCTCAAATCTCCCTTTTCAGAGGCTATTTCTGGATCAGAGGCTTCAACCCCTCCTAGAGCCCATAAGAAAATTTTGGATGATCCTACTAAGGCCAAGTCTTTGCCTTTGTCCCCGGCTGGAGACTCCCACCAACCAAGACCTAAGAAGGCTAAAGTTTCTGTTTCGGAGCTCACTCAGTCAGCCCCAGCGCTTTTGGTGCCTAAACCTTCGGCAACGAGGCCTTCGGCGCCATCATTGATCTCAGCTCCGTCTACTGTAACCTTTACTATATCGGTACCTAGGGGCTCTTCGGTTCAGAATACTGCAACTATTACATGGGCACCTACTGTTCAGTCGGCGCAGACCTTGACCACATCGGCTGCAACATCTTGCTCGGAACAGACGTCTCAGTTATTGGCACCAATTTTGTTGGTTCCAGCTTCGGTAACGGCAACCACTTCAGCACCGATCCTTTTGTCAGTGCAGACCATGACCTCTGCACCAATGATTTCCTCGTTGTGGACACCCGTAGTCCAGTCTCTCTCGGCACTGTTCTCAGTGTGGACTGCTGAGGTGGGCACCGAGCTTGTCTCTTCTGTGGACAGACCTGTTTCTCCCACAGTCTCCGTGAGGTCCACTAGAAGCCTTTCCGAACACGACGTGTTGTGTCTTGTGGATCAAGTGCTTCTGGCAAGAAGTATCCCGTCCCCCAGGACCTATCTATCCTTTGGAGGTTATCACCCATCCCCAAAGACCCCTTCTTATTCTCCTCCTTCATTGCCTTTGAAGTCCATTGATATAGCACAGTCTTCCCCCACTATGGTTCCCTTTATGGATCTCACTAAGGAACTGCAGTTGCCTTCATGGCAGGAGAGTTTTGCTACGACCCAGGATGACAGTTGTGACATGTGTAATTTGTTGTTTCACAGCCATCTGGGGTCTCCCGGTCGACAGGCTGAGCCACTTAGGGGAGGGGTGACTCCTGTCCTGGACACTCACCCCTCTTCAGGTGGACCAGCCTTTCAACTGATGGAGAAGGCTCTGGCTTCTGCTGGTGATACTGTGCTGTCTATCTCCCTGCTCTCCTCTGGACCAATGTGTTCACAATTCGCACCTAGTGGACACCGGGCACAAGGGCC
The DNA here is from genome assembly GCF_019279795.1 of Protopterus annectens. Classification (NCBI taxonomy): domain Eukaryota; kingdom Metazoa; phylum Chordata; order Ceratodontiformes; family Protopteridae; genus Protopterus; species Protopterus annectens. The sequence continues at coordinate 192,016,927 of NC_056737.1, forward strand.
TCAGGACATATTCCCACAGGAAACCCCCTTTCCGTTGCCTTCCCCAGCTTCCCCCACTGAGGAAGTTTACCGGAAAAGTTTGTGCAAGAGGAAGCACATGGACTCCACAGAGGAGTCCCTCACTGAATACACAGACTTTGATGAGGGGGAAGGATCCCCTCTGTCACCCTCTGAGGTATCCTTTGGTGATATCCTTGAAATCCTTAAACAGAGAGAGATGACTGGCAGCCCTCTAATCCGACCTCTGAGGAGTCTGTGTTCCTGCAGGCTTTTCGCGCCCGGCCCCCTACCTCCTGGGTTACTCCACCTGCCGATGAACTCGTCCGGCTCATTGTGCTGCGTGCATGGATGGCTCCGGATACCATCAAGGCTATTCCCTGGAGGCCAGATAAGATTTTGTCCCCTCCTGCTATGGATCCCCATTGGTCTAAAGGTCTCCCTGTCGATACTCTGGTGGTGGCAGCCGCAACCAAAAAGGATCTGGTGGAAGAAGAAAGCCAGACTGTCCACCCACCCAACAGAGTCCCGGGCCCTAGACAGGATAGGGAAGCGCACCTTTGCATCAGTGACCTTTGCTATCAGGTCCCTAAATTATATGGCACACTTTACCAGGCCTCAAAGGGATTTAATTTCCGAGCTCTCTGAAACCTTGGCTGGTGCCGTGTCTGATGAGGTCCATGACAAAGTGGCCTCTCAGCTGGCCACCAATGAGTCAATAGCTAGCTCCTCCATGTGACTGATATCTCACACATCAGAAGGAGTAGCTAGAGCGGCGGGTTCAGCTGTGGTCTTGAGTTGACAAGCCTGGATGCGCTTGTGCAATTTCGCAGAACCTTTTAAGGCTTCCTTTCTTAATGCTCCCATTGAGGCCTCTTCGTTGTTTGGACCCAAAGTTAAAAGCACACTGGCCCGATGTGAACAGGATGGGTAAGACCCTTTCTGCTGTAGGTGTCCATTATTCTTCCCCTCAACGTGCTTTCTCCCAAAACCAGGTTATCATATTCCCTTCGATCTTTGTCCTGTCCCTTCAAAAAACCTTCCCGACGTTCCACCCAGTCAAAGGGAAGAAGCAGCACTAGAGATAGAAAAGCTGCTAAGAAAGAGTCATCCAAATAGTCCCGCCAGACCAGATAGGATCCGTATTCTACTCAAGACTATTTTTGGTGCCAAAGAAAACTGGGGACTGGAGACCAATTTTGGATCTCAGTGTATTGAACAAGTCTATCCTTCCGCTTTTGGAAAAAGACGATTGGATGTGCTTGATAGATCTTCAAGATGCGTACTACCACATAAAAGTGGACAGGCCATCAAGAAGATTTCTGCGCTTCTGTGTGGGAGCCAGTCACTAACAGTTCTGAGTACTGCCCTTCGGACTCTCTACAGCCCCCAGAGTGTTCACAAAGTACATGGCAGTTGTCACAGCTCACTTGTGACTACAAGGATTCCAGGTGTTTCCATACCTAGACGACTGGCTCATTTCTGCCCCCACCAGACATCTATTGGAAGAAGCCCTGGCATACTCTCTCCTCGCTGCGCAAAGGCTAGGCATAACCATAAACTGGAAAAAATCCATTCTCACCCCATGTCAGTCCACAGAATTCATAGGGGTCATCTTGGATACAAAGAATTGCAGAGCATCCATTCCAGAGTACAGAATTCTAAGGATAAAGCAACAACTGATCCCAATCCTTTCAAGGGAGAAATCCACAGCTCACTCTGTCCTACAGCTGTTGGTTTCCATGGCAGCCTCCATCACCATTGTCCCCCTGGCCAGGTTTCATATGAGGCCTCTACAATGGCTCACCCAATGGTATCCTTTTCAGCATCCTCTTTCAGCCAAGATTCGAATAACCCACAGGTGCAAACAGGATTTAAATTGGTGGGTGACCCACAACCCATCACAGTGGTGTCGCCCCTTCTCCCCCCAGCAACCCAAGGCTACAAGTGACCACGGACATCTCCCTGATGGGGTGGGGGGGCTATGTCAGGGACAGACAGTCCAAGGCACTTGGTCCGAATTGGAGGCCCAACTGCATATAAATGTTCTAGAGCTGAGGGCAGTGCTTCTGGCGTTGCAAGCATTCCATCCCCTGCTGCTGTCTGGGACGATTGCGATTCAGTCAGACAACATAGCAGTAGTCTGATATATCAACAAACAAGGTAGAACCAAATCTTACCCCCTTTGTCGAGAGGCCATGAGAATATGGCAATGGGCGATGGCTGCCAACCGTTTTCTTCTAGCAACGCACATTCCCGGGAGTTCCAACATGATAGCAGACAGACTCAGGCAGGTGCATTCTACAACCTCACAAGTGGTCCCTGAATCCCTTGATGGCAGAGATCTTCCACCGCTGGGGCCGTCTTTGCGACCTCTTTGCATCCCCGACCAACTACAAATGCAGCAACTACTTCACCCAGATTCCCCCTCCGGGACAGTCACCCAGGGACGCTCAAGTACACGATTGGCCCTCAGGTCTTCTTTATGCATTCCCACCTTTTCCCCTTATTCCCCAGTTTCTGAAGAAAGCCCGTTGGTTGAAGAGCAAGGCGATCCTCATAGCACCATATTGGCCTCGTCAGATTTGGTTCCCCTACCTTTGGCCTCACCTGCTAGATCAACCATGGATTCTCCATCCAACCCCGGAGTTGATCTCACATCCACAGAACCGGATTCATCCCATCTTGGACAGCCTGAAGCTCATAGCTTGGCTCCTCCAATTCCCTTGATTGCCAGGCAGAACGATCTTTCTTAACCAGTACGGGACATTCTTATTGCATCTCATAAGTCTTCCACTAGAATTACTTATCTAAGCAAGTGGAAAAGATTTACCTGTTGGCTGAAAGAAAAACAAGTCAATCCCTTCTCAGCAGCGGTGTCGATAATACTAGAGTATCTGGCCGACCTATTTCAATCGGGTCTATCTGCCTCTACCATTAGAGTTCATTTGGCTGCAATATCGAATTTCCATGAGGGTGCCCAAGACTCTTCTCTTATGTCACACAAATTATGCAAGACCTTCATAAAAGGTGTGAATCATTTGAAGCCCCCTTTTTGAGAAACCTGTTCAACCATGGGACCTGCTATTAGTTCTACAAGCTCTGACAATGCCACCCTTCGAACCAGCTTCTTCTTGCGACCTCAAATATTTGTCATGGAAAACCTTGATGTTAAGTTGTCAATCTCGCCTTCATTCTTGCTTGATGGGTTCGGAGCCGATCCTCGGCTCCGACTCGGCACTTGCTAAGCTCGAGAGTCACTTTTACCAGCTCGAGGCAGCCCCATATCCCATGATGCAAGGCGGTAAGTACCCAGATCTCGTTTGCTGCTAGCTGATGAGGTCCTCCTTTTACCAGCTCCTGGTAAGTGAATTTTTACATTACTATTTTAGCCCCTTTCTTCAAAAAACCTTAATTTTATTAGTTTTAACATAGTTTTAGTCCCTTTCTGACAGAAATTTTCCCTGTCTCCTTATAACTTTTAGTCAGACTTATAACATCCCATCCCCCCCTTGTTAGGGTGTGTGTGTGTGTCTGTTATTGATACCTTTTGGTATATTTAATTTAATTTCTTGGACTGGTGTGTGTGTGTTTTTTCACCATGTCTAAGGAAAGGGTCTCAGGCTTTAAGAAGTGTGACTCGTGCTGTCAGAAGATGTCTCTGACAGACGGTCACACTTCTTGCCTTTACTGCCTGGGGCCTCTTCACCTGCAGGACTCCTGTGCTATATGTCATTCTTTTAGCCAGAGAGTCCTGCAGGAAAGAAATAAATTGATTTTGAGGGGCCTTCTTAAGCCGGAGGGCTCTCCGGCTAAGTCGGCCCCATCTAAGACTTCTAAGTCTTCCAAGGCCCAGGCTTCTGTGTCCAAGCCTGTGGCCTCGGCTCCGACTCATTCAGAGTCGAGATCGGCTCCGGCTGGAGCCGATTCTAGGTTACCCAAACCTTCGGCACCGATGGCTATCGGTGCCGATTCTGGTTCGACCACTTTGGTGTCGGCTCCGATCGGTTCCGACCACCATGTGGCCCAGGCATCGGTGTCGGCTCCGATCGGCTCCGACACCCTTACTTTTATGGCCATATCGGCTCTGGCTGGAGCCGATGCATCGAAGCTACCTGTCGGTGCTGATAAGTTGTCGGCTCCGACAGTTTCTGTGGTTTCATCGGCTCCAATGGTTCCTTCGAGGAAGAGGTCTAGGTCCCCTTCCTTGGAGCCGATACTTTCGGCTCCGGCTTCGCCTCTCCTCTCGGAACGGAGCCATCGGAGCCGATCTTAAAGGTCATCCAGGCTTTCTGACCATGATTTGGAGAGAGTGGTCAGTAGATTACTAAAGTCACAGGCACTGGCCCAAATGCTACATAGTCCGTCTCAGCAGACGGCTATTAGTCCACACCCCATTGCAGTTCCTCCTTCGACTCTACCCCAGAGTTTGGAGTTGGAGTCTTCGGGAATGGTTTCTGTTACGGCTGAGGGACAGATACCCCCTTCTGCTCCTTCAGCCTCTACTCTTATCTCCTCTTCGAGACCTTCCTTAGAGGGATTCGGTGGCCGGGCTTCCCTGGTCTCCTCCGAGGGGGTGAGTGGCATCGGACCCTTGTCCGAGCCTGCTCTTCCCCTTGGAGCCTCGGCCTTGGTGAGCTCGGCTCCGACATCTGCCTCGGAGCCTTCCTTTTCGGTGGGTCCTGGAGTTCCTAGTTCTTCGGAGCGGGTTCTCTCGGACCTCCCTGGGAGGGGAGCCTTCGAGGTGATGAAGAGTGTGCTGGCCACTGGTCTCAGTCAGCAGTCTGTTCCCTTAGCTCCTCCCTCTATGGTGCCTGTTGACATCTCTGCCACTTCTCTTGCTCCAGGACCCAGAGATCCTCCGCCTCAGGTTTCCCCACTGGGAATATCCCCCTCTTCCGAGGATTCTCCTGATTTGTCGGGAGATCCTCCGCGGAAGAGGACCTGTAAGAGGAAACACGTAGACTCCCCCGAGTCTATCACTTCAGATACTGACTTTGATGAGTCAGAGTAATCCCCAAGATCCCCCTCTGAGGATGTCTCATTTTCAGACATCCTAGAACTCCTTAGACAGAGGGGAAACTGGCCCACCAATAATCCCTCTGAGGATGAGTCAGTATACCTGGAGGCATTTGGATCTCGGCCCTCCACCTCCTGGGTGTCTCCGCCTTTCGACCCCCTTATGCAGGTTATTGCTCGAAAGGCGTGGGCTGCTCCTGACTCTGTAGAGCCAGTCCCTAGGAGGCCTTCTGAATTTATTACTGCCCCGTCGGACAAGCAATTCCTCATAAAAGGTGTCCCCGCTGATGCCATGGTGGTGGCGGCTGCCACCAAGAAGGAACTTGCAGATCCTTCCGTACCTGTCCATCCTCCTAATAAGGACTCTAGGACCATGGATAGATATGGTAAGCGGATGTTTTCTTCAGCGACCTTTGCTATGCGTTAAGCTGAACTACCTATGTCACTTCACCAGACTCCAAAGGGATATCCTTAAGGAGCTAGGTGAAGTTGTGCAGGATCCTACAGCTGCAGGGGCTCAGGAAAAAATTGCTTCGCAGCTAGGAACCCTTAACTCCATTGCAAACTCCTCCATGCGGCTGATATCCTATGCTTCTGATGGAGCGAGTAGGGCCGCAGGTACAGGTGTGGCTCTTAGACGCCAAGCCTGGATGCGGCTATGTAATTTTGCAGATCCCTTTAAGGCGTCCTTCACAAATTCTCCCTTTGATGGGTCAGCTTTGTTTGGCCCTCAAGTGAAGGAAACGTTGACCAGGTGTGAGCAGGATGGCAAAACTCTTTCTGCCGTAGGAGTCCGTTTTTCCACCCCTTCTAGACCTTACCCCAAAGGACAGAAGGGTGGCAAAATGTGGTTCCGCAAATCCCAAGGAGTCACGCGGGATTCACGTCGTCAATTTGCCCCTAGAGGCAGAGGGGTAACAACAACAGACGCCGCTCTAGAGGCAGAGGGGGTCCACAAAACCAGGGAAGCAGAGAGCCTCTCTCTGACAAGCCCTTTCAGCATCCCTGAGATGTTGCCCGACTGTCCATCCTTGGAGGCAGTCGGGGGAAGACTATCGCTGTACCCAGAAGCCTGGCGTTCCCTCACTCAAGACAGATGGGTACAGTCGATCATATCCGAGGGTTACAAAATTCCTTTCGAGGAAAGTCCCTTCTCTCACTCAAATTCCCTTCCAGATGTACCACCCAGTCTAAGGGAAATTGCAGAGTTAGAAATCTTAAAACTACTGCAAAAAAGAGCCATTCAGCCAGTTACAACAGACCATTCAGAGCCCGGAATCTACTCAAGGTTCTTTTTGGTCCCCAAAAAGACGGGAGACTGGAGACCAATATTGGATCTCAGCAGACTCAACAAGTCTGTGAAGAAGTCAAGATTCCGAATGGTCACTCTTCAATCAATTCTGCCCTTCTTGCAGAAGGACAACTGGATGTGCTCAATAGATCTTCAGGATGCGTACTATCACATCAAAATTCACAGACGCTCCAGGAGATTTCTCCGCTTTCGGCTGGGGTCCAGTCATTTCCAGTTCAGAGCCCTGCCCTTTGGTCTCACTACAGCCCCCAGAGTGTTCACCAAATGCATGGCAGTGGTCACGGCTCACCTGAGACGTCAAGGATTCCAGGTGTTTCCGTATCTCGACGACTGGCTCCTTTCAGCCACCACCAGGCATCAGCTTGTTCAAGCCAGGGATTACACAATAAATCTTTGTTCTCATTTGGGCATCTCGATCAACTTCGAAAAATCATCCTTATCGCCCTGCCAGTCTATTACTTTCATAGGCGCAAACTTAAACACTGTTCGGATGTCAGCTACCCTTACAGACCAAAGAGTTTCAGACATTCAAAGTCATGTCAGGATCATTCTAGCCAACAAGAAAGTACAGGCCAGAATGGTTCTAAAGGTATTGGGCCTCATGGCTGCGGCCAATACTCTTCTTCCCCTGGCTCGCTTCTACATGCGCCTTCTTCAGTGGATGTTGTTCACTCAGTGGTCTTACCAACAACTTCCAATGCGTCACCAAATTCTGGTGACACAGATTTGCAAAAATCATCTTGCTTGGTGGATCACTTCTCCCCAGATTCACCAAGGCAGACACTTTGTATCCCCATCCCCGGTAGCCACCGTCACCACAGATGCCTCCCTGATCGGGTGGGGGGGGTCATTATCAGGGCAGGATGGTTCATGGGACGTGGCAACCGTTCGAGTACCACCTGCACATAAATGTCCTAGAGATGAGAGCAGTGCTTTTAACGTTGCAAGCCCTCAATGACTTTCTTCCTGTAGGGACAATTGCAGTCCACACAGACAATATGTCTGTAGTTTGGTATATCAACAAACAGGGCGGAACCAAGTCCTACCCCTTGTGTCGAGAAGCGCTCAGACTTTGGCAATGGGCGATCTCCTCTCATCGGTTTCTGGTAGCAATGCACATCCCTGGGAAAACCAACATTTTAGCGGACAGATTGAGCAGAGCTATTCTCATGCCTCACGAGTGGTCTCTCAAGCAATCTATAGTGGAAGAGATTTTTCTGGAATGGGGTCGCCCATGTTGCGATCTTTTTGCTACTCCCCAAAACAGCAAATGCCCATACTTCTTCTCTCTCTTCCCTCTGCCAGGCCATCCCCCCCAGAGACGCTCTGACCCAGGATTGGCCCCAGGGACTTCTTTATGCCTTTCCTCCTTTTTCCCTGATCCCTCAAGTTATCCAGAAAGCAACCGTTTTGAGAGCCAAAATGATTCTCATTGCTCCTTATTGGCCTCGACAAATTTGGTTTCCGTTCCACCATCGTCACCTTTTGGTGCAGCCGTGGCATCTGGACCCAGTGCCAGATCTTCTGATTCACCAATCTGGTCAGCTGCACCGGTCTATCCCTTCTCTCAACCTCACAGCATGGTTGCTCCACTTCCTTCCTTAGATCTCTAACCCCGTTAGAGACATTCTAGTAGCTTCTTTAAAATCCTCTACCAGGAGGATTTATACAAGCAAATGGAAACGTTTCTCTTATTGGGCTAAAGCCAAGAATATTGATCCCTTCACTGCCCCAGTCCAGGCAGTTTTGGATTTCTTAGCGGAGATTTTTCATGCAGGCTCCTCTTCTTCCACAGTTAGAGTTCAATTGGCTGCTATCTCGAACTTTCATGTTGGGTTCGCAGATCACAATATTATGTCCCACAGGCTTTGTAGAGCCTTCTTGAAAGGAATTTTCCTCCTGAAGCCTCCAATCAGGAATCCTCCTCCTCAATGGGATCTAAATTTAGTGCTGACATCCTTGATTCTTCCCCTTGAGCCAGCTGTTTCTTGCTCCCTGAAATTTCTTTCTTGGAAAACCTTATTCCTAGTAGCTATTACATCGGCCAGGAGGGTGTCTGAACTTCATGCTCTATCGGTTCGACCCCCCTATTTGGTCTTTCACAAAGACAGAGTATCATTGAGAACTAATCCGACCTTTTTGCCTAAGGTCGCCTCAAAGACTAATTTGAATCAATCCATTGATCTCCCTGTATTTTTTCCAAACTATTCAAACAGATCGGAACAAAAACTACATTATCTTGATGTCCAGTGCCAACTCAGATATTATTTGGACAGAACTAAACAATTTAGGAAATCTGATCAACTCTTTGTTTCCTATGCTGATAATAAGAAAGGCCTTCCTGTCTCAAAAGTCACATTATCTAGATGGCTTTCTTCTGTCATCTCTGAAATTTATCGGCTCAGGGGAAAACAGCTGTGCTCAAAACCTAAAGCACATTCAGCTAGAAGCTTAGCTACTTCTACAGCTTTTCAAGCTAGACTTCCTTTGTGCAGCGGCCACTTGGGCCACTCCTCATACTTTTGTTTCCCATTACAAATTGGACTTAGCCTCCAGGGACAGAGCCAGTTTTGGCTCTACAGTCCTCAAGAGTCTGTTCCATTGAGCCACCCAGGATAGAGGTGCTAGGGGCCGGTCCCATCAAGCAGAATGAAGGCGAGATTGACAACTTAACATTGAGAAGTTATGTACCTACCATAACGTTCCATGTTAGTTGTCTTCTCGCCTTCTTTCTTAATCTCCCTCCTTCCCCAGGCCTGGACAGACCTTTTTCTACAAGGAATTATTATGCTGAAGACCATTCAGAGCTGGTCCTTCTTCCATTCTGTAGGCTTTTCTTTCTTCCTTTGGGAAGTGTTTATGCTTGGTGCTATTGCCCCTTTGTCATCAAACGAGATCTGGGTACTTACCGCCTTGCATCATGGGATATGGGGCTGCCTCAAGCTGGTAAAAGTGACTCTCGAGCTTAGCAAGTGCCGAGTCGGAGCCGAGGATCGGCTCCGAACCCATCAAGCAAGAAAGAAGGCGAGAGAAGACAACTAACATGGAACGTTATGGTAGGTACATAACTTCTCATTTTTGGTCGCCATTACTTCTGCCAGACGTATCTCTGAGCTTCAAGTTTTATGCATAAAGAGTCCATACTTGATTTTTCATAGAGATAGTGTCTTTGAGAACTAGCCCTTCATTTCTGCCAAAAGTGATTTCTGAAATGTCCATTAATCAAACCATTGAATTGCCAGTTTTCTTTCCCAATCATTCAAACAGAGGAGAGTATTGCCTACATACCCTAGATATTCACAGGCAAATCCGCTTCTACTTGAACAGGACTAGGTCCTCTCATAAATCTGACCAGTTATTTTTGGCCTATTCTTGACCTAGATTAGGATCTGCTGTTGCTAAGGTCACATTATCCAGATGGTTGAAGGATTGTGTCACCTTCATTTATACACAATGTAATATCCCATTGCCTACTACCATGAAGGCTCATTTGACAAGGTCGGTGGCAACTTCTGCTGCCTTCCATGCCAGAGCTTCTTTACATGACATCTGTGCAGCTGCAACTGGGGCTACACCTCATACCTTCATCAATCATTAGAAATTGGATTTGACCTCCAGGGGGAGAGCATCTTTTGGTTCTATGGTGCTCAGGAATGTCCTTCCATGAGAGTCTCCCAGGAATAGAAGTAGCTGGGGACTCCTGTCCCATATGTAAGGAATGAACGAGGATTAACAATATCCGATAAAGAAGTTATGTCTTACCATAACATTCCATCTGTATTGTTGATCCTCGTTTAGTCATTACGACCCTCCCTCCTTCCCCCTCCTGTGGCTTCTAGTGGATCTCACCATCCGGTTCTCTTAGGTCATTTGACCAGAGGTAACCTTTACCTTCTTTTGACTTGCAAACTCAATCTGAGGTAATGGGGAGTGGGGAATTTTGGGTAAGAGTTTAGCTTGAGAGTTTGTAGCTGACATGTGCTTGTAAGATGGCCGGCTCGGTTCCAAGGTCGGAACCGATACCCATGCGTAATGACTGAACGAGGATCAACAATACAGATGGAACATTATGGTAAGGCATAACTTCTTTTTTTTGTCCAATATTTCTTATCTTTTTACATTTTGTTTCTTAAAACTAAAAAAAAGGCCATTAAAGCGATACCCTGAACCCAAGTGCAAAAATAGGAAAAAGGGTTGTGGATGAATGGATGGATATCGCATACAACTGAAAACGCTTTACTATATAACATGCAATTTATATTGTATGCCCCATACAAATACTGTTAAGAACAAAAATTGTTTTACTTAGTTACTTTTTTCTTCCCTACCTTCAGTGTCTTTCCAAACATTTATGACATGAAGTGGGAATGTACCTTTTAGTCCTGCACAAGTTTAACAAAGTAAAATCTTTCCACTTTTTCTTGTAAATCCATATTTCACAAATGTGATGGATTTATCATCTCACATTTATTCACTAATTTCAGTTTTGCTCGTCTTCTTCCTGTTGATCTCCATCTCCTAACCTGTGACTCTGGTTCAAGTCCAGGGTAACCCCAGTTCTTCCGTTTGGCTTCTGTGCCTTTTTTCTCTCTCTCAAGTATTTTCCTTTGAAACATTGGAAAAGTTCTCACTGGCACATACTCTCTGTAAGCTTTATTATCAGAAGGATGAGAAGCAGAGTCTCCTTCTATTTGTTAGCTTACTCTTTTTTTTTTTTTTTTTTTTATTTCCTCCTTAGCCTGTTCTGCATCAAAAAATGACTGATCCTCCAGGAAAAAATATTCTTAAGACAGCTGAGTATAGTAGCTTGGATCTCATACCTGCATTCTTGACATTCTTTGACTGCTGAGTAAATAATCATTTTTCACAAGAGATGTATTGTCTCCAATTTTTAATACTTTGTATTTTTGCCAAGATCAATTATTTCTGATGGTATGATTGCATCTTTAATAATACAGGTCTTGGCTGCTTTTTCATGGCCAGGTTTAGAGCATGCACACACTATCCCCTTTCAGTTAACACATCCTGCTGTGGAATACCAGTCCATTTGCTTATTTGTGCTTTCAAAAACTTAATATAGTCTGTTCCTTCCAGTTTCCCTCGAAGGAGTGCTTTCATTGTTCTTGTATGAGATCTCTCTGACAATGTATGTATCAATATATTCTTAGGGTAAAAAATACTTGTAGGGAGTGGAGATTTTTGTTAAAGCTCCTAGCATTGAGCAGCAATACTTTTATGTTATACTGACTGTTTTTATGTTGGAAGGTTTATGAGACTGATATTACCACAAAAGGCACTATGGGGTGGATAAGGATTTAGCCAGTTTTCAAAAGCATTATTAGGATAGGTGTAGCCCATGCTTGGCCAAGACATCAGGACTATATAGCATCTCTTCCCAGGTTGGTATATATTGTGCCTCCTTTGAATGACACCAGAATCTAAGACAATTGAAGTCCATCTTTTATTCATATTATGACAGCCTTCTTTGTGATGGTAGAATGCTGCTCTAGGCTAGTTTCATACCAGACTTTGGCACATATTCCAAGTGCACCATCATGTCACCCTTCATGTAGTTCAGGGAGGTGCTCCTCAAGTCACTTACACCCATGTGTATTTGCAGTTTTGAGTGCATGCATCAAGTGGTGAATCCTGGCAACTGACCATGACCCTCTACTTGCACAGCATGGTGAGTGGTGCATTAGTGTTTCTCTCCCTATGGTGCCTTCTACAGCTAAGATACTAGATTATGTGGAGGTTTGCCTTGAGACATTGTGACTCCTTAATGTAAGATGTTATGTTGTCCTATCTCACCGTAATTCTTGCTGGTTGGATGTCTTCGGAGCCATTCATGGCTCCAACTCGGCTGAATACTAAAGCCCGAGAGCTTCCACTGGCTCAAGGCTAACCCCTATCCCATGTTGCTCTGGGCTAAATCCCCAGCTCTCATTTACCGCTCAAGCATTGAGGTTGCTGTCTGGATGGCTTGTTGGCTAAGCAGACTAATTTTATATTTTTTCAGTGTTGTTTCCTTGAATGTTTGTCTCTCTTCTACTTTAACAGTTATCATGAGTTTGCATTCGGTCTTGTCTCTATCCTTTCCTGGTTGAGAGAGCACTGTTTAAGTTAGAGGGCTCTTGCGGCCCGTTTGAGTTAGAGGGCCGCTCTCCCTTTCCTTTTTCTTCAGTGTGCTCTTCCTTCTTGAGAAGCTTTTAAATTAGAAGTTTCTCTTTCTTCCCCTATCATAATCGTAGAGAGTACCATTTAAGTCAGAGGGCCGCTTCCTCCCCTCTTTTCTTTCAAAAAAAAAAAAAAAAAAAAATCTTTCTTTCAAGATAGTTTTTTTCTGCTTGTAGTAGTTGTTTTTACTTTCCTTGTCTATAGTTTGTTATATTTTATATAATGTTTAAATAATGTTTAAAGAAAAAGAGCATCGACAATCTGGGTTTAAAAAATGTGATAGATGCACCCAGAAAATGTCTGTCACAGACTGCCATACTTGCTGCATCTACTGCCTCTGTGAGGTACATTTACAGGACCCCTGCACTATCTGTCATGTTTTCAGTAGCAGGGTGCTCCATGAAAGGAAGAGAAAACTAATTGATAGGGGTTTAATGAAAGGGGCTTTTCAGGAGTCTTTAGACGAAGGACAGAGCTCCAAATCTTCCTCTCCTTCTTCCTTCAAGACACAGTCTATCAAAAGACTGGTTTCTTTGGCTCTGTTGACTGAGCCACCTAAAAATATTGCAACATCAGGACCCGAGGGCTCCAGCAGTATCCTTGGAAGAATAGAGTAGAAGACACTCCCCAGAACTGGAGCCTGTCTCGCCCATCTTGAGATCGCCTATTTTGTATCGGGGCAGATCTCCTTCCTTTTCCACCCATTCCTCCAGGAGCTTATCTGATGAGGACATGGAGCAGGTGGTGAAGAGATTACTCCGAACACCGGCCCTGGCAAAAATTTTCTCTCCAGACCTGAAGGTCTCAGTGCCGTCCATGCCCTGTTGTGATTCCTCTTCCGACCACCTCAGCGTCTTTGGAGCCCGAGAGCTCGAATCCGATAGTAGTGGAACTGTCGACATCGAGAGCCTTGTTGGAATCTTCAGTGCCGACCGCTCTAACTTCCTCAGCTCCATCGGAAGTCAAGGAGTCTGGGAGCTGACGCTCGCCAGTTGGGTCCAGGGGAGGGAGAGTTGGCACGGACTGTCGTCCGACCTGACTCTTCATCTTGGTGCTTCGGCTAGGTTAAGTTTGGCTCCCATGTCAGCTTCGGAGCCATCTGCCCTGCTTCGGAGTTGGCTGTCTGTTGCTTCGGAGAGAGTTGGGAAGACTTTTAAGCTGATGGAGAAGGCGCTGTCACCCCAGGCAGCACCATCGGATCCAGTCTTTTGTCCTTCCCAGGTGCCAGTGATAAAATCTTCACCTCCGCCTCCCCCTAGGCATAGAGACCTGGAGCCTCAGGGGAGTCCCTGTTGGCAACATTGTCTCTTCTGAAACCTCCCCGGAGTACCCCTCCGAGGAGGTCCTTTGGAAGAGACTGTGCAAAAGGAAGCACATAGACTCCCCTGAATCTGTCACCTCTGATACCGACTTGGATGAGTCTGAAGGGTCACCAAGGTCCCCCTCTGAGGATGTATCCTTTGCTGACATCCTGGAAATCTTGAAGCAGAGAGGTGGCTGGCAGTCCACCAACCCTTTTGAGGACAAATCGGTATACCTGAAGGCTTTTGGTCTCAACTCCCCCTTTTGACAAACTGCTAGGGGTCATATCCTGGAAAGCCTGGACATCACCTGATACAGTGCAGCCTGTTCCGAGGAGGCCCAACAAGTTCATCACCGCCTCGGATAAGGATTTTTTGATGAAAGGTGTTCCTGTAGATGCCATGATGGTGGCGGCAGCCACCAAGTAGGAACTCTTGGAGACCTCTTCATCTGTTCATCCTCCTAACAGAGAGTCTAGGATCATGGACAGATATGGAAAGCATACCTTCTCTTCAGCGGCCTTTACCCTATGATCGCTGAACTACCTTACTCATTTTATGAGAATTCAAAGGGATCTCCTCAAAGAGCTAGGAGACTCCCTTCAGAGTACAGTAGCTTCAGGGTCCGCAGATAGTGTCTTCACAGCTCTCCACCCTCACGTCCATTGCAAACTCCTCCATGGGACTGATCTCTTACACGACGGATGGAGCAAGTAGGATAGCAGCAACAGGAAATTCCCTCAGGAGACATTCTTTTATGCACCTTTGTAATTTTGCTGAACCCATCAGGTCTTCCTTCACCAACGCCCCCTTTGATGGTTCATCCCTTTTTAGACCAAAGGTGAAAAATAATTTAACCAGGTGCAAGCAGGGCAGGAAAACCTTATCTGCTGTGGGAGTCCATTTTTCTGCCCCGTCTAAACCTTATCCCAAAGGTCAAAAGGCAAAAAAAATGTGGTTCTGCATGTCCCAAAAAGGTTTCACTGATGCACGTGGTGTCTCTTCCCCCAGGGGCAGAGGGGGAAGTTAAAATGGAAGATGCCAACCTTGTCTGGGTTGCAAAATCAGGGTGACTGAGATGCATTCTCTGACAGGCCCTTCCAGCACTTCTGAAAGGAGGCCTGTCTGCTATTCTCTGGAGGCAGTCGCGGATCGATTGTCACTGTACCCAATCGCCTGGCAACAAATTTCCCGAGACAAATGGTTACAAATAATAATATCCAGAGGTTATTACATACCCTTTTGTACCTCCCCTCCAAAAAATTGGTCCTTACCGGATGTCCCACCTGACCAAAAGGACCATGCAGCAAAAGAGGTAATCTTGTTAGAGAAAAGAGTCATCCAAGAGGTCCCCACAGACCAGATAGGGTTAGTTTTCCTGTTTATTGGGAAAGACAGTTGGATGTGCTCAATAGATCTCCAGGATGCGTACTACCATATAAAGATGGGCAGGTGATCCAGGAGACACTTGCACTTTTGGTTGGGAGCTAGTCATTACCAATTTCGAGCCCTGCCCTTTGGTCTCACTACAGCCCCCAAAGTGTTCAAATGCATGGCAGTGGTCATGGCTCACTTGAGACGTCAGGGATGCTGGGTGTTTCCATATCTAGATGACTGGCTCCTCACCGCCACCACCAGACATCTACTACTTCAAACAAGGGGCGAAACAATGTAACTTTGCGCCAGACTAAGTATCACAGTAAACTTAAAAAAAATCTGCATTGTTGCCATCTCAACATATTACCTTCTTAGGCACAGATCTGGATTCAAAAAGCAAAACGGCAAAACTTACCCCTGACAGAATTCAGTCCCTTCACTGGGAAATCAGGATTTTGATGTCAAAGAAAAAAGTTCAAGCCAGATTTGTGCTGCAAGTTCTGGGTACCACGACTGCAGCTATTCTTAGTCCCACTAGCACGTCTACACATGAGGGTTCCGCAGTGGTTCCTCTTTGCTCAGTGGTCAATGCAAAATCTTCCTCTGTCATACCAGATTATTGTCACATAGTCTTGAAAAAAAGATCTTCTTTGGTGGCTGCAGACAGATCAGTTGTATCAGGGCCTTCCCTTTGTTTTTCCTCAACCAAACGCAGTACTGACCATGGACACTTCCCAGATTGGGTGGGGGGAGGCATTAGCTGGGAATGACGGTCCAAGGCCTATGGCAAGATCACGAAAGCCACTTGCACATAAACGTTCTGGAGATGAGAGCAGTGCTTTATGCATTGCAGGCATTTCAGCACTCTCTTCCCATGGGAACGGTTGCATTTCAGACAGACAACATGTCAGTAGTGTGGTATATAAACAAGCAGGGAGGAACCAACTCTTACTATGTCGGGAAGCACAACGAGTTTAGCAATGGGTGATCACTTCTCAGCGTTTTCTGATAGCAATGCACATCCTGGGAAAATCCAGCGTGATAGTGGACAAGCTCAGTAGTGCGATTCTAATGCCTCATGAGTGGTCCCTGAAACCAGAGATTGCGAAAGTGATCTTCCAGAAATGGGGCCAGCCTTGCTACAACCTATTCGCTACGTCTATGAATACCAAATGCAGCAACTACTTTGCCCTCATTCCCCCTCCGAGGAAGTCACTAAGGGATGCACTGGTTCACGATTGGCTCCCACGATTACTCTGTCTTTTCCCCCCTTCCCTCTAATCCCAAAGTGATTCAGAAAATGAGATTGTTGAAAAGCACTATGATCCTCATTGCTCCATACTGGCCTCATCAAGTTTGGTTCCCCTTTCTCTGGACCCATCTGCTGGAGGAAACTTGGATTCTGGATCCAATTCTAGACCTCTTAACCCATTATTTGGGGGAGTTCCATCCATCTGTCCAAACCCTCAAGTTGACAGCATGGCTGCTCCAGTTCCACGCATAGCCAGGTGTTACCCCTTTTCCCCTGCAGTGAGTCATATTATCATTTCTTCCCATAAACCATCCACAAGGAAATTATACTCCAGTAAGTGGAAAAGATTTTCATGCTGGGCTGCAAAACGGAACATAGAGCCTTTTACAGCTTCTATATCTGCAATTTTAGACTTTCTTACTGAATTTTTTGAAGAAGGAGCTGCTGCAGCTACCATTAGTGTTCAATTGGCAGCCATTGCTAATTTCCATACTGGAGAAACTTGAGTCCTGATTATGTCTCATAGGTTATGTAAGGATTTCCTCAAAGGTACCTTCTTACTCAGACCTACAATCAGAGAACCCCCAGGCTCTTGGGATCTAAATCTTGTGCTAACTTCGCTAATTTTACTTCCCTTTGAGCCCGCATCATCTTGTGATTTGAAATTTTTGTCATGGAAAACTTTCTTTTTAGTAGCCATAACCTCTGCCAAAAGGGTATCAGAGTTACAAACCCTCTCTACTCATCCTCCTTATATCATTTTTTACAAGGATAGCATCTCTTTGAGAACTAATCCCTCGTTCCTTCCCAAGAGAATAATTTGAACCTTTCTATTGAATTGCCAGTCTTTTTCCCAAACTGTAGCGACAAGGCAGAATATAAATTGCACCAGCTGGATGTTCATAGACCATTATGCTTTTACCTGCACAGGACAAAATATTTCATGAAATCTGACCTGCTTTTTGTGTCCTTTTTGGACAAAAAGAAAGTATTACCAGTTTCCAAGGTAACCTTGTCTAAGTGGCTTACTGATTGCATTTCTTTCTCCTACAATAAGGTAAGCAACTACCAGGAAAGATGAGAGGATATTTCACTAGAGCAGTCTCAACATCCTCTGCTTTTCAAGCCAGACTTCCTATTGATTCTGTTTGTGCAGCCGTAACATGGGTAAGACCTCATAACTTTATCACTCATTACAAAGTAGATGTGGCCTCCCGGAACAGGTCCTCCTTTGGATCCACTGTATCGAAGAGTCTTTTTTTCCTGAGCCATCGTAGAATAAAGGTGTTAGGGACGCTGTCTCAACCAGCAAGAATTATGGCACGATAGGACAAAATAACATTAAGAAGTTATTTACTCACCATAAAGTACCAGGTTTGCTGTCCATCTTGCCTATATTCTTGTGTCCCACCCTCCTTCCCCCATCTTGTATTCCTGGAGGAAATGGTGGATAACTGTATACTATGCACATAGTTTTTGATGGTTTGGAGCCTCTGTTCCTGTCCTTATAAAGTACGTATTTATACATATCTGTATATGTGTGTATATGTATGTATATATATATATATATATATATATATATATATATATATATATATGTATATATGGTTTACCTTTACAAAGCTGAATCACAGTAGTGCGATTGCTCAAATGAGCGAATCATAACCACGAAAGTGAAAACGGCGACAGTTTGTAATGTTCAAAAATCAGCAAATCCGAAAAGCAGATTCACTGATTTTAGAACATTAATGTTGAAAGGAAAATGTAATAAGGTGTAAAGCAGGGGGGGAAAGCCCCCCTGAAACTCCTATGTGGGGGGGCTGCACCCCTCCCACTCCTCCTACTTTAATATTCTAACTCTGAGATCGCACTACAGTGGGGAAAGGGACCATTTCCCTATCCCCACTATAGGGCAATCTGCCCCAAAATGCAGAATGTGCAATGAGCGAATGTCTGTGCATTCGCTCATTGCACATTCAAACCTTTTTCTTTTCGGCATTTGCAAATTTCGCAAACTGCCATTCGGACAATTGGTGTTCGCCCTTGTGCAATACGCACAAATGAAGGTAAACCTATATATATATATATATATATATATATATATATATATATATATATATATATCTCTAGGCCGCGGTGGTGCAGCAGTTAGCCTTGCTGTCTCACAGCAAGAGGTTCTTTGGTTGTTTTTTCGGCCGATGTTCCTTCTGTGTGGAGTTTGCATGTCCTCCCTGCAGCTGCGTAAACAATAGACATGCAGATAGGTGTGCCTTCTGTGAAGGTTGGGCTTCGGGCTGGCACCTCGGCACTGTAAAAATCCACTGCCAATCATTAGCAGACTGGTGATCTGCTGTGGCACCCCCTAACAGAGAAAAGCCGAAAGACTGAGTATATATATATGTATATAATCTATAGGTTTTGTATTTGTATGTATATAGATATATATGCTTTGTGTGTGTGTGTGTGAGTGTATGTGTATATGTATGTGTGTGCATATATATATATATATATATATATATATATATATATATATATATATACACACACACACACACACACACACACACACACACACACACACACACAGTTCTTCTGTGATTATCTTTCGCTTGCAAACAAGATCTGGGGATTTGGCCCAGAGCATCATGGGACAGGGGTTAGCCTCGAGCCAGTGGAAGCTCTCTGTCTTTAGTATTTGGCCTTGTCGGAGCCATGAACGGCTCCGAACCCAACCAACCAGCAAGAATATAGGCGAGATGGACAACAAACATGGAACGTTATGGTTAGTACATAACTTCTTATTTCATGGCTACTGCCTGTGTTGTATGTTTGTTGCAGAAGGTGCTTGTTTAGTAGGTTATATTTTGGAGGCCTTTATGGTTTAGGTAGGCTATTTTTAAGAGCCTCAGCATATGCAAGTCTATATGTTTGATGAGATGTGTGCAATTGTAATTGGCTTATTGTGGTGTTTTGTGGTACTGACAACTTGCCTATTGTTTGTAGTGTTTGAGAGCTTTGTCTCCATTAATATTACATAACTACATCTCTCACACACTGTGTCAGTTTGTTTAAATAGCCAGTAGCTGTCAATAAATGTGAGGCAGTTGCTGCCTTGGCTCATTTCAACCAAGTTAGCTGCAGAAACAGTTACAGAAGTTGCTATATAATTGCTTTTATACTAACAGTTCCACTGTGTATTGACTTTTTATAACTAGAGTCACTGTGTACACTTTATGCCACTAGTCAGTCTGTATAAATGGCCTGTATGCCAGAATCCATCCATCCATTTGTCCATCCATCTATTCACAAATACTTTTTCCCATTTTTGCACATGGAATTGGGGTATCACTTTAACAATGACAGTCATCTAAAGTCAAAGTTGACACTTCAGGTGTCTAGCCCTGCTGGGGTTGTTTTTCCATACTGCACACTCATGCCTATGGATAATTTAGAATGTCCAGTCCACCTACTGCATGTGTAGGAAACCCACATGAACACAGGGAAGACATACAGACACACACAAGGCATCCCTGCCAAGAACCGTTTGCTGTGATGCCACAATACTACCTGCTGTGCCACTCTGCCACTGTATATGATTGTTTTTTATACACAAATATGTCAGCCAGCCAGATTGTATGCAAGTCATTATCATTCAAAATTGCTGGGTCTTCTTTCACCATCATTGTTTAGTCACTTTGCTAATTCTTTCTGTATACAATCAGTAGTTGTTTTACCTGTTAATGCACAAGACCTGTTTCATTTAGAAATTCACATGTATATAATTTTTTTTTACTGTAGAAAAATTATTCCCTGAGATTGCTTGATTATTAAAGTAACTTTTTATTGTCTTTCCTTACCAGTACATTACCTTTTATTATAGAAAGGAGCACTTTGACTTTGTGAATCATTTATGAGTACATCTTTATGCAATCAATTTATGGTATTTACACTGCACAGCATGCCTCCATATATATTTTTCAGTAATTAAGTCACATTGCAGAAAACACTTTTACATTTTAAAATAGTTTGAGAGAAAAACTACTGCTTTATTTGTTATAGTAAAGTCCTTTAATAGCTTTTATTAATTTCATATGCATATTTTACTCATCCTCTTTTCATGTTTGTCAGCAACAAGTTTGCATGTTGTCTATTTGCATTCTTTATTTTTTTAATATTTTGCAGTCCTAGTTGCTTCTACAAAGTTGCACTCATTGCCAGTTTGTTACATTCACATTGTACATAAACTGCTACACAGTATCAGAGCGATTACTTATGGGCATGTACTTTTACTGACTGCTTGAACTTTACAAAGGACATGCCAACAGAGTGGGTATAATAGTGTCAGATATGCTATATCTTTTGCATGTTGTTTGCACTGTTGCCTAACTTTATTATCCGAAAAAAGCAACATATTCCTGCTATAACTTTTGCATCTTTTCTTGAAGGTGGACCCAATTCTGTCACTATTCCACTGCTCAGGATCTTTGATCTTAGTGAACTCCACTGTATAATTGTGTCCTGTTGCATCAGAAAGCATTTTGTGTACTTTTATAAGTAAACATGTGGAGCTTATAGAATTATTACGTTTGATGTCCTGTTCACATGAAAGAATAAGTAGGGTAGAGTGCAATGAAGGCTTTCCAGGCAGTGAAAAGGAATGTGGTGCAACATAATGATCAAACTAAGGGGTTTTTTTTCAGTTTTTCTCTGTTGGCTAGCCAGTGTTTGACTGAACTGTGAAGTGTAAGGAAAAATACCTAAATAAGCAGACAAGTGAGCAAATAAAAAGACTTGCAAGATGAATTTATTATAATGGGTAACTCAGCCTGCTTGACTCACTAAGATTTTAATCCAAAGAAGTGTAAGACTGTACAATATATATATATTTTTTTAACTTTTATTGGTATTCAGTATACTGCTTTGGAGCTCCAGACCTTTGTTTTGGTTCTAAGGTGTTGGTTCTAAGGCTGTGTATAGATGAAGTCACTTGTAATTGTATGAGAAAACAGTTTTGGCAATTTTTGGCAAAACCCATAACCCAAGTGCCAAGTGCCAGCAGGTAAGGCTGTGTAATAACAAAAAAAAAAAAAAAAAAAACACAGGAGCCCAAAACTGATGTCCTTCATGGATGCATCTGCAGTCATAACAACTGGGTTGTCCTGTCGTCAGGCAGCCCTTCAGTCGGCCGGACTCCAAAGTCCGGGTCCGGCTTCGGCTGATGTCGCACTTCACCCGACGTCATCTCTGTTGGTCTTCGGGTATAAAGGCATCAGCCGACGCCATTTTCCTCAGTCTTTCTTGCCGCGTGGCGCCCGAAGCAGAAGCTGTTCGCAAGTGCCGGTCGGTCGAATCCAGAGATTACTTCTACCGAATACTACTTCGAAGACTTCTAAAGCTAAGTACCCCGTTGGGGACTCTTTCTTGCCTCAGCCGATGTCAGAAAAAGTTAATAATTGTTTAACCTGTGGGAAACAAATACCTCATAAAGATTTCCACTCTTATTGTCTGCCTTGTTTAGGCCCAGCCCACGACGTAGCAGCCTGTTCGGCCTGTGCTTCTTTCAACCGACGAACGCTTAGGCGCCGGTCGGAGTTTGCTGAACAGTTTTTCGGTTCTGATTTTGCGTACATTATGCCGTCGGATCCTCCGACTACCCAATCTGCCAAAAAACGCAAAGATAAAGACCGACACTCGCGGTCCGCGGTTTTGGCTGAAACCATGGTTAAGCAAACCGCGAGTGTCTCGGTTTTGGCCGAAACCGAGAAAACTGATCAAAGTACAGCTGAATCTATCTCTACAACTGAGGCCCCTGCTACCATTCTTGAATCGCCCTCAGAAATTATACCCACTACGGTGGTTTCCACTGACTTATCAGACACCATTCCCTTGGATGTCTCTACCCCAGCACGTGGTGCTGCTAGGCCTCCAGCAGCCATGTCCATTAAGGCCTTTGCCAGGGCTAAAGCAGCCAAGACTACTAAACCAGTGCCTGTTAAACCCCCTTCAACCAGGCCCTCCTCTAGTTCTCAAATGCTTACTCTGGCAGAAGATTTAATTTCTTTAATTAGAGGATCTCAATCTCACCCAGACAGGGCCTCTCAGCCCCCAGAGAAGAGACCTAGGGCAGAGCCCCCTGAGCCAGTGTCATTTGATGATTCAGCCGATGAATCAGACATAACTGACCAGCCAGAGGCTCCTTTCTCTAATTTTGAAGACTCTGATGCTGAAGAATCCATTCCAGCTGCTTCCCCACCAGAAGAATTTTCCTTTGGGGAAACCTTACATGCCATGCGAGAGCAGTTCCAATGGCAGCAACAGGATTTTTCAGACTCCAGAAAAAGACTTGGGACTTTTCTGCACCTTCCACAGCACAGGCCCTTAGCTATACCTCCTGTTCTCTCTGTGGTGGATGATGCTTTCAGTGATGTCTGCTCCGCTCCAGATTCTTTACCTCCAGCCCCTGCCAAACCAGACAGATTTTACAGGGTGCCAGACACTCATCACCACCTTTACAAGGCCCCTCTTGCAGACCCCGAAACTATATCCCAGGGTCCCAAGGCAGTAGCCGCGACCATAGCTAAAAACCCTATTCCGTCTGAAAGGGAAGCAAGGTCATTAGACAGATGGGGCAAAAAGGTCTATACTTCAGCTACTCTCTCAGCTAGAGCTTTAAACTGTCAGTTTCACATGATACAATACCAAGAGTTTATGCTTGATCAGTTAATTAAAAAGCTAACCACTGATGAATCTCTTGATAAGAAATATGTATTAGAAATGGTAAATAACATACAACAGGTTAGTAACCATTCCTTAAAATGTGGCTATGATGCACTGGAGGCTTCATTTAGATCAGCCATGACTGGCACAGTGATAAGAAGGCATGCATGGCTAAAGGAGCAAGCTTTACCGGATCATGTTAAAGCAAAGTTACTAGATGCTCCTATGGATAAGACAAGTTTGTTTGGTACACCTGCCCAGCAGGTTATGAAGAAAATGGAAGAAAAGGCAAAATCCGTTCAAACGGTTAAAGATTTCTTGCAGGTTCAACCCCCAAGGTTTAGCAGGAACTGGCCTGCCAAAAATTGGTCCTTTCCTGACTCCACAAGATCTCAAAGGGGCAGAAACAGACGTCCCAGAGGCAGAAACCAATCCAGAGGAGGTGCCTACAGAGGACGACAGTGGCAAGGTAACAACAGAGGCACAGACACAACCACTGCCACTACATCAACACAACCACAGTGACTTAATCCTAAATCCGCCTACCAGGGAACAAATAGCAGCTCCTCTAGGCGGAAAGTTAACCTTATTTTCAAAAAACTGGCACTACATAACAAAAGACAAGTGGATTTTACAAACCATAGATCAAGGATACCGGTTCCACTTCCACACTTTACCAATCAAAAGAGGAATGCCAAATCTACCTCCAAATCAAAAAACAGAGGCTCTACAACAGATAATGCAGTTGGCAAACATGAGAGCTGTGGAAAAAGTGCCAACTGCAGAGCAAGGAAAGGGATTCTACTTCAGCAAGGAGGGTTTCAGAACTACAGGCCTTAATGGCAGTACAACCCTTCCTAATCTTCCACCAAGATAGAGTGTCCATGAGGACTAATCCTACATTTATGCCTAAGGTGGTATCCAGAGTGTCTTTAAACCAGGCAATCCACCTACCCACCTTCTTTCCCAACCCACAAAACAGAGGGGAAAGAATACTGCATACCTTGGATGTACATAGACAGCTACGCTACTACTTGGACAGAACAAAAAATAGCAGAAAGACTGACCAACTTTTTGTAGCCTATGCAACAGGAAGGGAAGGAAAAGCTATTTCCAAACAGACAATCTCCAAATGGATAGGAAATTGCATACGATTCTGTTACTCCTTCCATGGAAAACCAATTCCACAGAATATAAGACCTCATTCTACAAGGGCAACAGCCACTACCACAGCCTTCTTACGAGGAGTGGCAACCAAAGACATTATTGAGGCTATTTGGACCTCCGTGCATACATTTGCCAAGCATTATAACTTACCTCTATATTCCAGATCCCGAGCAGGGTTTGCCACTGCTGTACTGCAAGGGATCCTAACCACACCATAATCTAGTTTTATCCTCCTCCCCTAGTTGGCTATGGTATTCTACCCAGTTGTTATGACTGCAGATGCATCCATGAAGGACATAGTACAGTTTTGTACCTACCATAAATGTAGATGTCCGAACTGGATAGCATCTGCAGTCAGGATTACCCTCCCTCCTTCCCCTCTGTGGTACTCCTAGGGTATTTTACCCTCCTAATAGCTAGCTGGTGGGGGGGAGTCTTTTATGGTGTATTTGTTTGTATATATGTACATACATGCTTATTTTGTGTTTACCTCTATCTTTTTGGAAACATTGGCATCTATCCAAATTTTAGCCTCCAAGAGGGCTACTGGCATCTGGGGCAAGAAACACTGAGGAAAATGGCGTCGGCTGATGCCTTTATACTCGAAGACCAACAGAGATGACGTCGGGTGAAGTGCGACATCAGCCGAAGCCGGACCCGGACTTTGGAATCCGGCCGACTGAAGGGCTGCCTGACGACAGGACAACCCAGTTGTTATGACTGCAGATGCTATCCAGTTCGGACATCTACATTTATGGTAGGTACAAAACTGTACTTTCTTACACAATTTATGCCTGTTTTTGGCTAGAAATCCACATTACAAGCTAACAAAATACAAACGAGACGATGCATTTATTAGACTTGTGTAATTACGATGGCAGTGTGGACAGAGCTGGCTTTATAGATGTTAGCAGATGTATGGGATTTGTGAGTGTATGATTAAACATTATGTTTACTACTTGCTTTTAACCATATGGGAGCGAAGGCATGATGATTATCCTAGTTGTCAAAGAACCATGTAACATCAGAATTGCTGCCTTCAGGTCATCATTCAGAAATCACAAAAAGGAGCAGTATAAACAAAGACGGTTTGTGCAACAAAAACTTGGTCTGTATCTGAAGGTTGAAAACACTACAGCTGTGCTGAGATAAATTTCATTTCAGACATCCCATTCCTCCGTTCTGATAAGATCCTCTCTAACTGGGCTCCTCTGTTACCTAGTAAGCTGGTTACTGGTTGATTGGTTGCCAGAAATTTTACTGGAAAATGCTTAGTCCAGAGACTCTTGACTGGTACTTCACTAAATTTACTGTTTACAACTTTGTTTTCTACATCATTTATATTCAGGAATACAAGGGGTTCTGCACAGAATGTGGAATTTCCAGAGGACTATTTTGTCAAGTGTGTGTTTTTGAACAAATACACCTTAGACAGTTGAATATATGGCTCATGTCTCTTCAGATGAACATCTGAAAATTAAGTGGCTTAAAGAGTGTGCGTGTTTGTGTTAGGTTAGCTTCACAACATATACCTAATGTGATGTAATTTATTTTTTGTGTTTTGGGAGTTATTTTAGGGATTATGAAAAGAGGCAATGGGGATAAGTCATTAGGCTTCAGAAAGGATTTAAAGTGTAGCCACAAAATCCACTCTCAGGATACTCACAACCCCTGTCATATGCTTGGGGTGGATCATTTGGATACCTGAAGTTAAATTTCCAAATGCTTTGGGGATAGAATCCTAAAAGAAAGCAGGGTTGAGAGGGATATGAGGAGGGTATGAAGCAGAAGTAGACAGTCTGTCTGTGTGTCTCTCTCTCCTCGGTCTTCTCTCTCTCCTCGGTCTTCTCTCTCTCCTCGGTCTTCTCTCTCTCCTCGGTCTTCTCTCTCTCCTCGGTCTTCTCTCTCTCCTCGGTCTTCTCTCTCTCCTCTCTTCTCTCTCTCCTCTGTCTCTCTCTCCCTCTCTCTCTCTCTCTCTCTCTCCCATCTCTCTCCCCCTCCCTCTCTTTCTCTCTCCCCCTCTCCCCCTCCAAAGATATCCAGGAAAGAACCTTCTCCACCCAGAGAGTTTAGACAGCTACTACAAGAGATCAACCACCAGGGGGAGGGGGGCTTCACCCTGTCCCCTCCTAATGACCTCCAATTTGGGGGAATCCTTGACTTAATGAGATGGGATTCAAGATCTGGTTTCTGCCTGCCTACCTCTGGTGGGCTCCCTCCTGCTGACCAAATGATTGATGTGGCTGTAGACAGTGCATTTTGAGAACCTAACATGGTAATGCTTATCAGGCAAAATCCTCCAGCCTCCCAACTACATACAAGCTTGAAGTAAAGCTGCTTGTTTGTATTCCATTTTGCTAGCCACTACTAGAGGGAGAGTGAGTCCTCTAAAAAGAATCATTTGATCTAACCCTGGTACAAAGACTCATGGGTCCTGGATAATTTTGATAAGAGTATTTTGTGTATCGGTTATGTTCATTGTCAAAACATTGACATGCATGATGCATGTTCAATGGAATCTAGTAGTGACAATACTAGAAGCATTGAAAAAAATCATCCATTGTGACCTGTGCTGCAAGCTATAGTCATAGGTGACAATGTCCAGCATACCTTTGCTCCCCATGAGGTTTTTCATAATGTTGCAGATGGAGCAGTTAAGATGAGGAGGCATTCTGGACTGGAACTGTGTGGTTCTGGGAACCTTCAAGGCATTCTTCAATGCCCCATGTGATGAATCCTCTCTATTTGGTCCTCGAGTGAAAGACACGCTGCTCAGCAGTGAGTAAGAAAAGAAAATGGAGCTCTAGAGGTCAAATTCTCCATTCCTTAATTAACTTTTGCTAAGCACCAGCAGAGTGTAAAATAATTAATGGTCCTAAAAATTGCTACAGCCACCCTGTGAGCAGTATTTAGATGGAAGTCTTAGAAATTTTAGGAACTTCCTTAGTAGACATCACCATTAGAGGTAGGGAAACCCACAAAACCAGGTATTTCATAGCACTCCATAGGGGAGCTTGTCACAAAATTCCTAAGGATCTGCCCAGCTCTTCATTTCTGGAGGCAATCAGGGGTTGAAACCTTCCTCCCCATAAAGAGTGCCAGACCATCACATAGGACAGCTGAATTGGGAAATAGTATCCAGAGGTTATACAAATATACTTTCCTTCCAGATCACCTTAATTTCCACTCCTAGATGTCCCACCCTGTTAGAAGGAGGCAGTCAAACTAGAGTTTGCAAACTTCATGAACAGAAGAGCCATCAAGGAGGTTCCACCAGGCCAGAGAGAATCTAAGATAAATTTAGTACTGTTTTTCCTTCCTTAGATTGCAAAAGACCTAAGTGCTCATTCTGGACTAAAGAGGTCTAAATTTAGATTTATAGCAAGCCATATTCTGGATGGCCACAGCACAGTCAGTTTTTGTTTGCCTTCGATAAGGAGACTGGACATACTCCTTGGATTTCCAGGATGCCTACCTGCATATAAAAATTGTCAGTGCATTAAGGGAGCCAGTCATTATTAGTTTTTGGCCCTCTGGTTTGGTATTGCCACAGACTTCAAGGTGTTCACCAAATGTGTAGTAATGGTAGCCACTCACTTCAGACTGCAAGAATACAGTGTTCCCACATACAGACAAGTGGCTTTCACTAGAAAATATCTGATTCATTTTAAAGACTGCATTAGCTATTTCTGTACTTCACAGTATTAATAAGCACAGTATTAATAAGTATTACAGAGTTCCAGTTGGAGCCTTCACGTGTAAAGAACTGATAGGCTGCCACTTGGGCACAATACCCAGATCAGTATTTCTTACCCCAGAAAGGATTCAGTCCATACAGCAATAGGTCAACTCCTCTTGACACATCCTGTGCCAACAGCAGCCCCATCCTAAAATTTCTGGATTTCATGGCCTCAACTTTCCACTTAGTTTCCTTTTTGAGGTTTCAGATGAGAATTCCACAGTTGGCTTTGCACATTCAGTGATCTTGGGCATCTGATCATCTGACTCAGACTATTTAGCTAGAACAAACATATTGCACTTGTCTGCTGTGGTGGGTCTAGAACCTGGACCTGCCCCCCCCAACCTCACCCTTGGTTATGGTCACCATGAATGCAGCTGCCCTAGGGTGGTGTGTGGTATTGTTTAGGGCAGACAGCCAAAAGGGATATGGACACAACATGAGGTGTCTTTGAACATAAATGTCTTGCAAATGAGGGCTGTCCGCCTCTCTTTGAAACCTTTACCAGACCACATCAATGTAGTGTGTGATTGTGATCCACTCGAACAACATGTCTGTATGTAGTGCATCAACAAACTGGGTGCAACAAAGTCCTATCTCCAGAGTCAGAAGGTTGAGGCTGTGTGAATAGTCAGCAGGCACCCAGGGCTTTCTGACAGTAATGCACATTAGATCAGACCAGCTTTTTAGTGGACCGTATTAGAAAGCATAGCTTGATTATTTACAAATAGTCCATCAGTCTTGCAGTGGCTCTCATGATGGTCTGTTACGGGGGGGAGCCTATTTGAACCAAGTTCAGATGCAGCAGTCTCTTCTTTTCAACAGAGTCTGACACTCTGTGCTGCTACAGTCCAGCCATAGCTCAAGTCATTACTATGCACTTCCCTTGCCTCTCATACTGAGATTTCTGTAGAAAAGCAAAATGTACCAGGCCAAAGCCATTCTTATGGCTCCATTTTGCTCCCAGCAAATATGATTTCTTCTGTTACCTCCTCCCTTAATAAAGAAACCTAAACAAACTTGTAGTTGGAATAAATAAGATGACTTGAAAATGAGAAAAAAAACACTTCTGTTTATTATAAAGCATGTATGCTTTTTCATCTTTCATCTTAAGTAATCACACCACACAGTTCAGAGACCTTATTAGACTTGAATTTGCTTTAAAAATAACGAAGGACTTGTGGGGGGTAAATCCTGCAATAGCCACATCTAGTTGTGGGTTATTGCCATATTACAGTGACATTATTTAAGAAAGAAAGTGATTACCTTTCTTAAATAATGCCTTTGTATAGTGATACTTTAGTGTTCTTCCACTGGCTTCCTGATTTACTGAGGTACTGTGCATGAGTATGTTACGTATGTCCACACGCTTGCACAGTACTTCAGTACTGTGCTGGGGAGCTAGCATAGAAAAGAGCATACCAATGTGAGTTTACCTCTGTGTTTAATTATTTATACACTGGGAAGGTGTGCAAGCATTGCCAGAATAATGAGAGAAAGGGCAAATATATGAGGAAAGTTAGGGACATTCTATTAAGTCTGGACAGTTAAGAGGTAAGGTGAAAAGCATTGCTTTCTTCGATTGTTAGCAGAACTGTATCTATTAACTGTCCATATTTGTGCAGAGTGCCCTGATTTCTTTTTGTTTCTTTTTTTTTTTTTTTTTTTAAGCATATCGCAATAGAAAGTCTGGCAGTTCAACAATTGTTGAATGACCAAACATTTTTTTCTGTTGGGATATGCTAGTATTTACAGCTGGCACACTGAGGTGTCCAATCAGCATACATGACGTTCTTCATATTGATCACTGCTGCAGTAGCTTTAGCTATATGGGTTATATCCTGCCAAGGATATAACAACTGGCCAGCTTCTAAAACTTCAGGGTACCTTTCATGTGCCCAAATTGTTAAGCAGCTTTAGTTAAGCTGACTAAAAGACAAGTCTGAGTGTGAGTCCTTCCAGCCATGAAAAGAAAAAGTTAAGCAAACAGCCTTTGACACTACAGCAGGCTAGCAGTTTGCCTCTGCTGCAGATGGGTGACTCTGCTGTGGCCATTTGTTGTACCTCAGACCTCTCATCTTTTACCCTGGCTCTTTTTATTGTAGCACCTACAGCCACTATGGATATGGTTAGCAGTGTTCTCTGTAGCTGTTGTGGTTCTCCCAGTGGGCGAGGGAGAATCACTCTTGTTGGTCTTGGGTGAAGGAACAGGTAAAGTTTCCCTGTTGTTTCAGAATGCAATGCCCATCCATGGGGAAGCAGCTGCTGCCATTAGTAGCATGGCTAGCCACATTTTTCCTGACAAAAAGAAATGGAAAACCAAGCATGTATCTACTCCTTCTCAAGCTGCTGTGGATAGGAGTAGTTTACAGGGTCTGAGTCAAAGTTTGAATCAGGCTATTGAGCCTTCTTATAGAGTAGTTACTGGTGAAAGAAAGAGGGATGTAATAGATTCAAGGTTTTATCCTCTCATTTCTGATTCAGACTCTGAGGAGAGCTGTCTTTCTGATTCTCCTTGTTGAGGTTTCTCATTCGCTAGAGTATCCCAGTAATTTAGTCCCTTAGAAAATACTATGAGTAGTTAGAGAAGGATTTTCCATAAGCTACACCCATTCCTCATGTCTTGTCTGCTTTACAGGATATGCGTCTTACTGCCTGCAGTTTCCCTGATAGTCAGCCAGTTGTCTCTAAAAAGACAGATATAATGTATAAAGTTTCTCTTTCTTTGCAATTTTTATGTAGTATTCCCAAACCTGACCCGGCTTCTATAGCCTTGGTTAACTCTTGTGCTGCTAAGCACTTAGTTAATTCTAATTCTACTCTCTGCCTGATTAAGAATGGGAAAATTATTGATACACATGGAAAAAAAGTGTATACTTCTGAAGCTTGAAATTTCAGAATTTTAAATTGTCATATTTGTTCTGACATATTGTGAAAGAATGAGGAATGTTTTGTCTACAGTTTCTACTTGTGAAGAAAAATCTACTTTTAAAATGACCTTGATGTTCATTGTGTTACACTGTTGCAGTCCGTGCAAATGGGTTATCCGGCTCCTGGTAGCCCACAGACGGGCAGAATACCAAAGCCTTGGTATATGACTTCGGCTGCCTTTGGCCATAAAACCGACGTTAGGTATAAAGGAAGGCAGCTGACACCATTTCCTCACTCTTTCTTGCCGCGGAGCCCAAAGCAGAAGCAATTCACACAAGTGCCGGTCAGCCGATTACTTTCTTTTGTATTCTGACTACTTCAGTTGAAGACATCCTCAGCTAAGTACCCCGTTGTGGACCCTCTTTTCTTGCTTTAACGAATGTCAGAGAAAATTAACTGTCTTGCTTGTGGAAAACAGATTCTGCACTGTGATTTTCGTTCTTACTGTACACTTGCCTAGGCCTTGAGCATGACATCCCTAATTTTAATCTCTGTGCTTCTTTTAATCCGCGTACCATATGCCGTAGAACTAAAATTTTATATAAGCATTTCAGAGTTTGGCCTAGGTTCCTTGGTATGGCATCTTCTGGTCTCCTGACTTCCGATGTTCCTAAAAAGCACAAGGATAAAGATCGCTACAGGCCTAGGATCAGGTTGGTCGATGACATTCCAGTTAAGTTGGTCGTCGGCCCAGCGGTTCTTAGTGAGGCACTTTCGCAGCCCCTGCAGTCCGCGGATGTTCAGCCGCAGGCCTCTGCTGAGACCTTTTTGGAGTCCTCCATGCCGCAGGCTTCCCCTTTGTCTACTGACCCTCCGCCAGTCCCTACCTTCGATGGGTCCAGAGCTGCTAAGCAGGCCCTGGCTTCTGAAGTCTCTTTTCTTGAGCCTGTGACCAGACCCAGACCGACAATCTTGGTTCAGATTACTGCTGTGGCTAGACCTCCTGAACCCCTCCGGCTTTATAGCAGACCTTCCAGCCGCAAATTTACTCAAAAGCAGGTGCCGGCCTCCCCTCAAATTCCTCAGTCACAAATGATTAAAATGGCTAGTGATCTTTTGACTCTTATCTGGGGCTGTCAACCTCCTCCTTCTAAGAGGGCCAAAGAATTGTCCCCTGAAGTTTTGTCTCCCTCAGGTTCTGATGTTTCCAGCAATTCTGCTGATGAAGAGGAAGACTCTCAACTTTATTCTGGTTTAGGAATCTGATGCAGAAAAATCTATCCCTCCTGCCTCTCTTCCAGAAGATTTTTCTTTTGGAGATGCGCTGAATACTCTTAGAGAGCATTTCAAGTGTGAGAGTCAGGACTATCCTCAGTTTAAGAAAAGGATTAGGGAGTTCTTGGATTTTCCACAGCATAAGCCTTTGGCTATCCCTCATGTGTTGGAAGTAGTTGATGATGTTTTCATGGAGAATTCTTTGACTCCTAATTCTGTTCCTCCTGTTCCCAGGAAACCTGACATGTATTTTAGAGTTCCTGATTCTCATCAGTTTCTTTTTAAGAATCCTACTGCTGATCCCAGAGACTATTTCTCAGGGCCCTAAAGGTTTTAAGGCTACAGTTGCAAAACATCCTGTTCCCTCTTGTATAGAATCTAGGGCCTTGGACAGGTGGGGAAAAAAGGTTTATACCTCTGCCACCCTTGCTATTAGGTCTGTTAATTGTCTTTTTCATATGCTTAAGTTTCAGCAGCATACATTGGAGGCTATTGAGGCTAAAATTGCTAGTGTTCCTTCCCTGCCGGAGAGTAAGGACATGCAAGATTTATTGAATTCTGCCACTCTTGTGACTAAACATTCTTTACACTGTGGTTTTGACAATTTGGAGGCTTCTTGCAGGGCAGCAGCCACTGGATCTGTTATCAGAAGACATGCTTAGCTCAGGGAACAGCCCCTTTCTGAGCATGTTAAATCTAAGTTACTGGATGTACCTTTGCATAAGGACAATCTTTTTGGTAACAAAGCAGAAGAGGTCTTGAAAAAAATTGGAGGATAAAGCCAAAGCTATGCAAACTGTTAAAGATTTTCTGCAAGTTCAGCCTCCTCGTTTTAGTAGGCATTACCCTTCTAAGAATTGGACTTTTCCTGATCCCAGTAAACAGGGATCCACTAGGTCTAGGGGTTATACTCCTCAAAAGACTAAACAATGGTATGCTTCCTCTTCAAAATCTGGGAGTTCTAAGCAACCTTCCCAAAGTAAGCATTCTTTTTGACTCAGCCCTCTCCCTGCCTGCCCCTGTTGGCCCAGGGTTGCCTTTGGGGGAAGGTTGGCCAATTTTGCAGACATTTGGTCCACCATCACAGAAGACAAATGAGTACTCAAAATAGCATACCAGGGCTGCAAGTTTTCTTTTCGCACTTTCCCTGTTCACCAAGAATACCCAGATATTACTCCAAATCAAAAGGCAGAAGCAGAAAAGCAAATTTCTTCCTTGTTGAACCTGGGAGCAATAGAGCCAGTTCCTGTACTTCAGATAGGCCAAGGTTTCTACTCAAGACTTTTTTCTGGTTCCCAAAAGATGGGGCCACCTGGTGCCCCATTCTGGACTTGTCCATACTGAACACTTTTTTCTGGTGATTCCCAAATTCAAAATGCTCACTCTTCAGCAGTTGCTACCAATGCTTGCCAAGGATTCTTGGCTGGTGACTTTGGATCTTAAAGAAGCTTATCTGCGCATACCAATTCGGGAAAGTTGCAGGCAGTACCTTCATTTCAGAGCTGGAAAGTGATGCTACCAGTTCTCTGCACTGCTCTTTGGCTTATCTACTGCTCCCAGAGTTTTTACAAAATGCCTGGCTCCGGTCGTTGCTTTTTGCAGGCAGAGAAACCTTCAGATTTACCCTTACTTGGACAATTGCCTCATTCAAGCAAACTCTCCAGAACAACTTCTAAAGGATTTGGATTTTGTAAGGAACCTTCTCACCTCTTTGGGCTACACTGTCAATGAAAGGAAGTCAAGAATGGTACCCACAAGGGAGATTGTATTGCTGTGAGCAAGTCTGAATATAGCCACCCAGATGGTATTCCTCCCTCAAGAGAAAGAAATGCAGCTTTCGACTTACTTCAAGGATTTGGCAAGCATGACCCAGCTCTTTGCAAGGCAATTCCTGCACACCCTGGGATTCATGGCTTCATGTATTCTGATGATTCCATATGCCAAACTACATATGAGGAAAATACAGTAGTACCTCAAGAACCTTTGGTGTCAACACACACAGGATTTAGACTTGATACGTCCTCTGATTCCCTGTCTGCAGACAGAGTTTCTTTGGTGGGTGACAGCTTGTTCACAGAAAAAAGGCCTGCCTTTTCAACCACCTCCAGCACGCATGACTCTCACCACAACACAAATGCCTCGGACTATGCTTTGGGAGTGCATCTAGATGGCAGATGCATACAGGGGACTTGGAGTGACCAACAAATTCACCTGCACATAAATCTGAAAGAATTGATAGCAGTCCAGCAGGCCTTGCTGGCTTTCAAGCATCTTCTTTCTCTTGGAACTCTTCTAGTCAGGACAGACAACACCACAACACCACAGTCATGTGGTACATCAAAATGCAGGGAGGGACTCACTCTTGCCCCCTGTGCAGGCAAAGCACGATTCTGTGGTCCATAGCAGCCTCCATGGGCCTACATCTGATAGCTCAGTTTCTTCCAGGCAGACTCAACACCTTGGCAGATTGGTTGAGCAGGCAGGTCCTGGAACCTCATGAGTGGCAACTGAACAAGACCATCTTCTCTCACATCATTCAGCATTGGGGTTCTCCCCAGGTGGATCTCTTCTCATCTCCGAACAACCATCTTCTCCCAATCTTTTGCACCAGGAAACATCATGACAAAGCCTGGAGAGTGGATGCTTTGTCCTTCCCCTGGACACAGCTTTCAATTTATGCCTTCCCTCCTCTGCCTCTTCTTCCCAGAGTGCTGTTGAAGATAAGGGATGAAAAACCAAGGGCCATTATCATAGTTCCAGACTGACCCAGACAGCATTGGTATCCACTGCTTCGCAGTCTTGTCTAGTCTCAGCCTTGCCAACTTCCCCTGATACCAGATCTCTTGGTTCAGGAAGAGGGAAAATTTCTACATTCTCTTCTGCAGACTCTACATTTGGCGGCCTGGCTCATAGTATAAATCTATCTCAACAGGTGGTTGAGGTTCTTCGTGAGGCCAGGAGGCCTAGCACTAGGAAATCTTATGCAGATAAATGGAAAAGGTTCTGTATTTGAATGCAAGCTAGAGGGGAAGACTCTTCTCAACCATCTCTTCCTCTTATTCTTGATTACCTGGCAGGCTTGCTTAATGGTGGGCTTTCCTTTTCTTCAATCAAGATTCATGCCTCGGCAATTTCTGCTTATTGTTCCTTTGAACAACCCATCTTCTCACATCCTTTGATGAAGCAGATTAGTCTGATTAGAATTCAGGTAAACAGACATTTAAGAAAAAGGGGCAAGGATGGTCAAAAAAAAAGTCTCAAACCTCCCAAAACCAAGGATACTCCAACAAGTTTGAATGACTGTTAGTTCTCTTCCAGAAGTGTGAATCTCCATTTTTCTCTTTAGTAATTGGATTTGGTAATCTTTGGATTGTTTCAGACAAGTAGGTTCATCAAGGTTACAGATGGCAGTGGGAGGAAATTCCTCTTTTTCAGGGGTCATCCCTCATCCTGCAGATCAGACTGTTTTGTTTCCATGTAATCTTCATCACATGCTGTCCCAAGGAGTGATAGAACCAGTTCCTCCTTTCCAGGTAGGGAAGGGGTTTTATTCAAGGATGTTCCTAGTCCCAAAGAAAGAACACACTTTGAGACCAATTCTGGATCTTTCTTTCCTAAACCTTGAGCCCAAATTCAAAGTAGTCACTTCACAACTTGTTGCCTCTTCTAAGTTTCTTGGTAACACTAGACTTAAAATATTATCATCATCATCACATTCCTTTTCATCCAGACTTCAGAGGTTTCTTAAGGTTTTGTACATCTGAATCATGTTATCAGTTCTCTGCCTTCCCCTTTGGACTATTCACTGCACCAAGTGTGTTCACAAATTGACAGCTCTAGTTATAGCTCATTGCAGGCTACAGGGTTGTCTATGGCTTTTTGGAATGGGTTGGCTTCTAGAAGTATTCTAGAAGTTGCTACTTGGTCCACTTTACATATTTTTTCTGAAGCACTATAAACTGGCTTTCTTCTTTAGGTCTAGATCATGCTTTGATAGAACCATTCTCCAGGGGCTCCTGGACCTTTTTCCTTCCACCTCCCAAATTTAGTTAGCTGTGGTAATCTACTCATATAGCTAAGGCTGCTGCAGCAGTGATCAATCTGGAGAGCATAGTTCAGTTCTGTAAGTTGAAATTACCATAACAGTAGATGTTCAGATCACTTATGCAGTAACGTCTCCCTCCCTACACCCCCTTGTATTTTGGTGTGTTTTTTATGTCAGGCTATGGACACTTATTTTTATTTTTTATTTTTCCCTTGCCTTGTCCTTTCAGGGCTCAGCCTCCCCCTCTCTGCTGGCAGAAAAACTCTGAAGGGCTTTGAGCCAAAATTGTTAGCTCTGCTTGAGCTACTTGACAATTTGGGTGTGTAGAAAGTGCCTTGAAGCTTTGGAAGCTGGATGACTGTTGTATCTTTGGTATAGGATATAACCCATATAGCTAAGGCTACTGCAGCAGTTATCATTTGAACATCTACTGTTATGGTAAGTTCATCTTGCACAGCTGTGTACTTTTTTTGAATAATATTGAGCTGTTATTGTATAATAATCATAAATATACTTAAATACCCTAATTACTATCATGATTTATTTACCCAATCAAATAAATCATGATGGTATTTAAAATGAAACTATTTATTAACACATCAATTTAAACATACATCACACAAGATAGCAATAATGTCAACATAAAAACCTTTGTATTTTTTCAACACATTATTTAACCTTTTCTTAGTTTTTTAAGGGTGAAAAGGCACTAATGTTTTTAGCCAACAGCTTTGTTATAAGTCAAATATATAAGCAAATTAAATTCACACACTGTTATGTACACAGAGCTCATCTATACAAGGTGTTGTAACTCATCTTGTGTTGCTTCATGCCAACTATGCATCAGTGCTCATGCTACTGTGTTTTGTTTAGGAAAATTGTATCACTTTTTTTCCTTGTTTTTGTCTTTGTTTCACTGTGGTACACATACCTAGGCTATGTCTGAAAAAATGTACAATGGGATTAGTGCACTGTCCTGGTAGGCAAGCATGCACAGGTAAATTAACAAAAACAGATACGACTAATTAGTATTATACCATTACCCCCCATTAATATGCCAAAACGTGCATGCTGATTGGTCAGCGTGCATGTTGTAAATCGACTTATACTAATGGAAAAAGGTCCGGTCGCGTGGACTTTTTCCATTAGTATAAGTCTTTTTTAAAACACTGTCTCGCTATGTTAAAGGAGTTTAACATAGCGAGGTAGGTTTACAAAAAGCAACGGAGATCTCCGTTGCTTTTTTTAAAGCTGTCTTGTTATGTTAAACTCTTTTAACATAGCGAGACAGTGTGTAAAAAGCAATGGAGATCTTGCTTTCTCCGTTGCTTTTTTTTAAACCTGTTTCGCTATGTTAAATGGGTTTAACATAACGAGACAGCTTTAAAATAAGCAACGGAGATCTCTGTTGCTTATTTTAAAGCTGTCTCGCTATGTTAAACCCATTTAACATAGACAGCTTTAAAATAAGCAACGGAGATCTCCGTTGCTTATTTTATTTTAAAGCCATGTTAAACCCATTTAACATAGCGAAACAGTAAAAAGCAATGGAGATCTTGCTTTCTCTGTTGCTTTTGCCCACAGCTCTGATGTACTGCGTAGGCATACGCATGCGCAGTACATCAGAACTACCGCAGAATACCAGACAGCTGCGGAAGGGCAGCAAGGAGGCATTATACAATGCCATTATTTAAGAAAAGTAATTTTTTTTTCTTAAATAATGTCATTGTATAAGAGCAATAACCCACTTCTGGTGTGGGTAATGCTGGATTTACCCACGGTTGGCTTTGCTTCGCCTCGTGACCAAACCACGCCAACAGTGGATAAATCCAGCATTACCCACACCCAGGTGTGGGTTATTGCTATATTATTGATAATAAAGTGAACAAGTCTTATATGAGCCGCATCTGACTCCTAGAGTGACCCTGTAGACAGCCTTCCACTAGCCAAAAAATTTCCAAGGCAAAGGAGGGAAGAATGGAAGTATGTTATCTCTTACAGTTACCTATGGGCAGTTTAGAGTCCCTGATCCACTTAACTGCAGGTCTTTGGAATATGGGAGGAAAATGGAGCTCCTAGAGGAAACTTGTGTGAATACAGGGAGGACATGCAGACTCTGCACAGAAGGTACTCCAGCCACGAACCGAACTGGAGAGCCTCTTGCTGTGAAGCAGCATTGTTATCCATGCATCATTATACATTCACCTAAATGCAAAAACAATATTTATAAGAACTTAAAATACATGCAGTAATTTTGTGGATAATGCTAGTGGTGATATATTTCTGAAAATGTGATTTTGTTTCCTGTATGAACTGAGGTGTTAATTTGCTTGTGTAATGTATGCTATTCAGTAGCAGTGTATCATCACTGCTAACAGAAGAATCCTAATTGTCATAACTCAGAAGCAGGTTCTACATGAAAGTACACATGGCAGTGTCTCAGACAGCATCCTTGAAAATCTGCCATCTAAATCTGTGCTGCAACACTCAATTATGTGGGAACACCTGCCAGTCACAGTTAATAACTTATAGGTTATCTGGAGTTGTATGAGGCCACACTATGTCATCATCGGTAGATGGTCTGGAGTTAGAAGCACTGATAACACAAGTAATTGTTAGAGTAAGGGTCCAAAATAACTACTTCTTTAGCTGCAGTGATGCAATCAAACTTATAGTAGTGCTTGAATGCAAACAGCAACACTCACTCCTACACTGCACCATGAGGGCTTAACATCTGACCACTAAACTGTGATCCCAAGCAGGCATGAAGAGGCTGCTATAATCTCACAAACACAAGAGAAATGTTTAAGTATTTATGCAAATAGTCTTACCTGTAAAATAAACAAATCATTTTTATTTAAATACAACTTTAACATCAAACACCAGAAAACATCCTGCTGCAGGATCAGGAAAATCACCGTGGTGACCAAGGGTCTACATCATCTGCTTTGTCAGCTGTTCAGACTTGACTTCTTCATAATTTATCCACTCCCCTTCTTCATACATTTCCTTAACTGAAGAGAAAGGTGAGATGTAATGTGATCCTATCTCGCCTACATTCTCTACAGATGGGTTCGGAGCCGATCCTCGGCTCCGACTCGGCACGCTATACAATAGCACGAAGTCTCTTATTGGCTGAGTTACCTCATATCCCAAGATGCACCACTACTGCTTCCCCAGATCTCGTTTGCCGCTTCTACAGCATAGACTTGGTCTCAGACTTGGCTGAGCTAAGTGCCTCTAGTGCTTATATTTCTGTCAGAAATTTTGCTAAATTTACCCAAAAGCTGTTTTAACAGCTATTTATTGTTGTGTGACTGATTTTTTTTGGAAAGTTTGTGGTAAAAATTGTGTTTTCTTCGACGGTAAAGGACCCGTTTAAGTTAGAGGGGCCTTTGCCTAGCCCACGCGCCTTAGTTAGGGCTGTTTAACAGCTACTCAGTGTGTGATTTTGTAATTTAGAACTTTGTGGTAATTGTATTATTTTCTTGGTGGTAAGTGTTCCCGTTTAACTTAGAGGGACCTTGCCTTAGTCTACGTGTATTTTCTTTAAAGTCAGTGTTGAAGTTCTTTCTCTTTAAAGTTCAGTTGAAGTAGATAGCCATGTCTAAAGAACATAGGCCATCAGGATTTAAAAAATGTTCAAAGTGCACTTATAAAATGTCCATTACGGACGACCATTTGTTATGTGTATACTGTTTGGGGCCGAAGCACCTACAGGAATCCTGTAGCATTTGCCACGCTTTTTCCTCTTGAGTGCTCCAAGAGAGGAAAAATAAGTTGATTTTGAAAGGGCTTATTACTCCTTCCTTTGAGGAAGCCCTATCTTCTTCTTCTTCCCCGTCGAGGAAGAAAAAATCTTCGGCTCCGACCAGCCCGTCGGATCCGGCAGCAAAAAAGTCAAGGCAGGCTTCTCCGTCAGCTCCACGGACTTCGGAGCCGAGGGCGGAACGGTCTGCCTCGATGTCTCCAGCCTCAACTCCTCTGGCTTCGGAGCCGAGAGCTCTGGCATCGAGAGGCGAGTCATCTCCATCTGCTCCACTGCCTTCGGAGCCGATGAAGGTTGCCCGCTCAGACTCTTCCCCTTCGGTGCCGAAGTCCACATCAGCTCTGAGGGAGATTGCAGTAGTGGTGGAATCTCCCTCGGCGCCGATACTTCTCAAAACCATTCGGAGCTGGTCCCCCAGTCTTTAGGAGTCGGCAGAGAAGTCTACTCGGACCCGGTCGGTCTCTACTCGGTCGTCGAGGATGTCCGATTCTGATGTAGACAGGGTGCTTCAAAGGCTCTTTCAGTCTCCGGTTTTTCGAAAGTTGGTCTTGGCTCCAGCCCAGTCAGCTCCGGAGCCGTTTTCCCACCCTGCCATCTTGGTTCCTCCTCCAACAGCTTTGGCGCCGTTGGAGTCAGTGTTGGTGGAGCCGGTGGAGGTTGTCAGGTCGGTTCCGACCCTAGCTCCAACCCCGCCCTTTGGGTCGGTGTTCGGTACGCGGACCTCCTCTGTCGGCCCCGGGGGATGCTTCGGGACCGATCCTCCCTCTTGGTGCGTCGGTGGCAGGAGTTCCGACTGCTGTTGTGGCCTTGGGGGTTGAACCTTCCCAGGACTCTGGGGGTCCCGCCTTCAAGGCCATGAGGAGTGCCTTGGCCAAATCCTCTCTGGCCACTTCTACCATCTCACCACCATCTTCCCTAGGCACGGAGACTGGTTCCTTTGCAATCCCCCTGTCTCATGACAGCGGAGCCCTTGGGCCTGAGGTTACCCCCATCGGGGGTTCCCTTCTTCCTGGAGGTCCCTCTGAAATGTCTTCGGAGGAACCCCCGAGGAAGAGACAGTGCAAGAGGAAGCACGTTGACTCCCCTGATGAGTCTCTCACCTCGGATACCGACCTCGATGATGCGGAAGGGTCCCCCAAGTCATCCTCGGATGATGTATCCTTTGCGGACATCTTGGAAATCCTTAAGCAATGAGGCGAATAGCAGTCCAAACCCCCTTCTGCTGAGGAGTCGGTGTTCTTCAAGGCCTTCGGGGCTCAGCCCTCCGCCTCCTGGGTGTCTCCGTCCTTCGATGAGCTCCTGGATTTGATCTCTCGAAGGGCGTGGGAACATCCGGACTCTGTTGAACCGGTGCCAGCTCGCCCCAATAAATTCCTTTCGGCACCCCCTGATAGGGACTTTCTTACCAAAGGTGTGGCTGTAGATGCCTTGGTGGTGGCATCTGCTACCCAACAAGATGTGGCAGAGGCTTCAACGTCCGTCCATCCTCCTAATAAGGAGTCTAGGAGCATGGATCAGTACGGGAAGTGCACCCTTGCTTCAGCAACCTTTACATTAAGGTCTCTGAACTACCTGACGCACTTTATGAGACTGCAGAGGGATCTGGTCAAGGAGCTTTCGGATACCCTCTCTGGTAACTTATCTGAGCAGTTAGCCCAGATGGTTAACTCCCAGTTGGCTACCCTGTCCTCCCTATCTAACTCGTCCATGAGGCTCATTTCGTATGCAGCCGAAGGAGCGAGCAGGGCGGCGGGCACAGGTGTTGCTCAACGGAGACAAGCCTGGCTACACCTGTGTCACTTTGCGGAGGCCTTTAAGTCTTCCTTTGTTGACACCCCCTTCGATGGGTCCTCCCTTTTTGGACCCAAGGTAAAGGACACGTTGACTCGCTGCAAGCAGGAGGGTAAGACTTTAACTGCTGTAGGGGCCCGGTTTTCCACTCCCTTCAGACCTTATCCCAAGGCTCGAAGAGGAGGGAAAATGTGGTTCCGTAAGTCTCAAAAGTCTTACTCATCACAGCAGAGCGATTCCCCCTCTAGAGGCAGAGGAAGGGGAAATTTTTCAGGGAGACGCCGGCCCAGAGGCGGCGGAGGTCCCTGCAACACTGGAGACCGCGAGTCCTTTCGTGGCTCCTCCTCCTTCCAGCATCCCTGAAGGAGTGCCCGACTGTGCAGCTCCGAAGCCAGTCGGGGTCGTTTTTGAGGCACCTAAAGGCCTGGGAAAGTATCACTCAGGACCAATGGGTGCTCCGAATCATCGCCAGAGGTTACACCATTCCCTTCTCTCAACCCCCCCACCATCCCAAAGAATCCCGGACCCGCCACCCAGTCAACGGGATATGGCAGCCATCAAAGTTTCAAAGCTGCTTCAAAAAGGAGTCATCCAACCTGTCCCCGTAGATCAGGCTGGATCAGGGACTTACTCAAGATTTTTTTTGGTGCCAAAAAAGACCGGGGACCTGAGGCCCATTTTGGATCTCAGCAGGTTAAACCGATCAGTGAAAAAGTCCAAATTCCAGATGGTCACCTTGCAAACCATTCTCCCGCTTCTGGAGAAGGGTGTTTGGATGTGCTCCATAGATCTCAAGGACGCCTATTATCACATCCTGATAGATCAGGCGTCCAGGAGACACTTGCGCTTCAGCCTAGGGGACAGTCATTTCCAGTTCCGTGCACTGCCTTTTGGTCTCACCACAGCCCCCAGGGTGTTCACCAAATGTTTGGCAGTGGTGACTGTTCACCTGAGAAGTCTAGGATTCCAAGTGTTTCCATACGTAGACGACTGGCTCCTAACTGCCACCTCAAGGCATCTACTCTTAAAAACTCTAGCAGCCACTATCTCCCTAGGCAGCTCCTTAGGAATCACCTTCAATTGGACAAAATCCGTATTGCTGCCACCACAGCGTATTCTGTTTATTGGTGCAGAAATAGACTCAAGGCAGATGCGAGTCTATCTTCCTGCGGAAAGAATAGTAACATTGCAGTCTCAAGTTCGGGCGTTACTCCTCAGACGTCGTGCTACAGCGAGAATGGTACTGCAGCTGCTAGGTTCCATGTCAGCCACCATTCTTCTCGTCCCCTTGGCAAGGTTGCATATGAGGATACTCCAGTGGCTCCTCTCAGTCCAGTGGTCTTATCAAGACCTCCCCCTCAGTCACCACATATTGATCACAGAGACATGCAAACAGGATCTTCGTTGGTGGCTTCTTTCCTCCAACCTGGATCAGGGGCGACCCTTCGTTCCCCCATCCCCCTCGGCCACGTTGACTATGGACGCCTCCCAGACAGGGTGGGGGGGAGGCATTATCTGGACAGGTCGGTCCAAGGCGCGTGGCACTGTGATGAGAGTCTTCTCCACATCAATATCCTGGAAATGAGGGCGGTGCTTTTAACGTTGCAAGCATTGCACGATCACCTCCCCCGGGGGACGATTGCCATTCAGTCCGACAACATGTCGGTAGTCTGGTACTTGAACAAGCAAGGAGGGACCGGGTCTTACCCCCTTTGCAGAGAGGCCATCAAGGTATGGGATTGGTCGATTGCTACCAAACGCTTTCTAGTGGCAACACACATTCCGGGGACATCCAGTGTGATAGCCGACAGACTGAGCAGGACTATTCTCTCCCCTCACGAATGGTCCTTGAATCACAAAGTGGTAACACAGATTTTCACCAGATGGGGAGTTCCATGTTGCGATCTTTTCGCAACTCCTCTCAACGCAAAATGCCAGCAGTTCTTCTCTCTCATTCCAGTTCCGGGGGAGATGCCCAAGGATGCTCTGGTCCAACCTTGGCCCTCCGGTCTGCTATACGTTTTTCCACCGGTTCCCCTTCTCCCCAAGGTGATTCAGAAGGCGATTCGCTTGGGAAGCAAAATGATTCTAATCGCCCCATACTGGCCTCGTCAAGTTTGGTTCCCTTTTCTTCGCAAGTATGCATTGGACAGTCCCTGGTTCCTGGACCAAATTCCGGACCTCCTGATGCATCAGTCAGGACAGTTCCATCAGTCCCCTACATTCATTGAAGCTAGCAGCTTGGCTACTCCTCTTCCGACCATAGTTAGGAGCCATTCTTTCGACCCTGAAGTCTTGCATATTTTGTCCTCGGCCCACAAGACTTCTACAAAAAAG
Organism: Protopterus annectens; assembly: GCF_019279795.1. Taxonomy (NCBI): domain Eukaryota; kingdom Metazoa; phylum Chordata; order Ceratodontiformes; family Protopteridae; genus Protopterus; species Protopterus annectens. The sequence goes on from NC_056737.1 coordinate 192,061,073, forward strand.
ATGTATAGCAGTAAATGGAAGAGGTTTGCTATTTGGGCCCAACTCCAAGGATTAGACCCTATGACAGCTTCGGTGTCAGAGGTTCTAAAGTTTTTAACTTCCCTGTTCAACCAGGGTTGTTCAGTGTCTACCATCAAAGTTCAATTGGCAGCTATTTCCAATTTTCATGAGAACGTAGAACCACCCTTAATGAGCAATAAGTTGTGCAAAGCCTTTATTAAAGGAGCTTGGCTTCTACGGCCCCCTATATCTCATCCCGCACAACCGTGGGACCTTAACGTAGTGTTAGCCACTTTAACCGCACCTCCCTTTGAGCCGGCAGCAACCTGTGACTTAATTTCTTTCTTGGAAGACTGCCCTTCTTGTTGCTGTCACATCAGCCAGGCGAGTATCAGAACTTCAAGCCTTATGTGTCAAACCACCATACCTGGTATTTCACAAGGATAGAGTATCTCTTAGACCAAACCCATCCTTTATACCAAAGGTTTGTTCTAACTTTTGTTTGCAACAATCACTGGAATTACCGTTTTTTTCCCCTCAGTATACAAACAGAGCTGAGTATACCTTTCACAGCTTAGATGTGCACAGACAATTATGTTTCTATTTGGATAGGACACACCAAGCATGAAAATCAGATCAACTGTTTGTGTCCTTTTCGGACAATAAATTGGGCAAAGCAATCACGAAGATCACTATTGCCAAGTGGATCAGAGACTGCATCAGTCATATTTATCGCATTTCAAATAAAGAGCTTACAATTCCAGTGAAAGCTCATTCTACCAGGGCTATGGCCACTTCAGCAGCCTTTTATTCCAAGCTCTCTATTAGTGACATTTGTGCGTGGTCTTCTCTACACACCTTTATTTCTCACTACAAATTGGATGTGGCATCTAGGGGTCGAGCTTCCTTCGGTTCCACTGTTCTCCGGACCGTTTTCCAATGAGCCACCCAGGAATTAGGTGCTAGGGATGCTGTCCCATCTGTAGAGAATGTAGGTGAGATAGGATCACATTACATCTTTTAGTTATGTACTTACCATAACTTTAGATGTATGGGATCCATCTCGCCTACATTCCTAATAACCCACCGTCCTTCCCCCTGCCTTGGAGGCCAGAAGAGACCGGACGGTCCGAATACAACTGTTTCCTCTCTTGAAACACCTGGCAATCTTATAACAACAGTCTATGTGTGTGTGCATGTGTGCGGACAAACAAGATCTGGGGAAGCAGTAGTGGTGCATCCTGGGATGTGAGGTAACTCAGCCAATAAGAGACTTTGTGCTATTGTATAGCGTGCCGAGTTGGAGCCGAGGATCAGCTCCGAACCCATCTGTAGAGAATGTAGGCGAGATGGATCCCATACATCTAAAGTAATGGTAAAAGTACATAACTAAAAGATAATTTACTTTGTACTTGAATGGTATCCACGGTATCCACATAATGATTATTAGCTCTTAATAAACTCATTACTCAGTTATGGCAAGAGCTTACTTCAAGTTAAATAGTAGGAAGTGTGAGGCCTGTGTAAAAGAGGACAGGCACTGCATGCTCACGATAAAACTCATGATATGAAGGATGACTACTTCCCACATAGCATACAGTGTACATATGACAAACAGTTTGTGTAGTAGGTGAAAGGTGACTGTTACATTGCCTGTGATCTCACCTCCAGTTCCTTACATTAGATCTTGTTTATTTCAGGCTTATAAACAAAAAGTCTGAGTAGTTGGGTGATTGCTTTTCTGGGTTGTGAAGACTTGGAGATGATAAATGAAGGGAATAGAAGACAAATCTTTCAATGCCACATAGACTTTTTTCTTGCTAAAATGTAGCTCATTCCTGTGCTTAGAAATGTGACAGTTCTTATAGGATAACACAGAGTAGTGTTTAGACTGAAACTACTCTGTCCCATCTTCTGACCAATGTAGAGTACATATTGCTTGTCATTTTGGGTGATGTCATTACCCCATATTCTCCAAGGATGCAAGACAAACATCTTCCCAGGGTAGCCTTCTTTTCCGTAATTGAACTGCTCACTATGTAGGATCTCCCTCCACCCCACCCCGTTGCACAGAAAATAGAAACTCTGCTGCTTATTGTCCAGGGTCAGTGTCTTTCACCTCCTAGTCCTGGTCCAGTTATACCCAAAATACTTGGGACCACCACAACTTTTTAACTTTGTATTGTGCAACAACATTCCATCCTTGTACTATGTTTAACATTATGCTCATTGTGTGTGGTATCTCTCAACCTTATAACCTAATAACTGTGATGCTAGTTATCCTGGATATTCTCCTTTCAAGTCTATTCCCATATAAATATTTCTAATGCTCATTGTCTACAGACAGGCAGGCCTTTTTAAATCAGCTGCTAATACATTTCACTTTTCTTGAGTACAATTGCTTCTATTTCTGTTTGCAAACCATAACTCTAAGCAAGCCACCTAATCAGCCAGTCTTTGTAAATGGATGCTTTTATGTGGCTGACTTATCTGACAAAATTTGGTAGCCTCGTTGTACCCAATGCTGTATAAATAGTACCTAAAATGCTCATAGTCTTAAGATAAGCCCTTCACCCCCTCTAGATCATTCCATATAAATAGCTGTAATGCCCACTTTCATACTTAGCCCCTCCCACTTTCTAATTCCCAGCTGTCAGCAAATAGTGGCACTTTCAGCCCTACTCTGCCTCTGTATTATGCTGCACCTTTATATGCTGTTCAGAGTAATGCATGAACAAGGTGTTTATGAAGGCATGCAAATTTATTTAAACTTGTTAGCCATGCTAGAGCACTGATCACAAATGTTCGGGTCATTTTAGTCTCAACCTGAAAAAGCATTAAAGTTTGACAGTTACAGAGATGTATTGCAAGAGATAAAGTACAGGATTATACACTTGTTGAGAATGCACAAGAATTATATACAGTAACAGAAATACACATGCAATTTCTGTAGAGGAACAGGTAAGCAAGTTAATTAAACATACATCATTACATCGATTTATATACAAATTAATTTATTTTTAATAGAGAGTTATATAGATGGCTGAGAATACTTAAAATATAAACCTAGAGTTTTAAAGTACCTTAGTAGTGCATTAGTATGACAGGAATTTTAAGTACAGCAGTGTTAAAGCAGTTAAAGATAGTAGGGAGGTATCAATAAATGGGAGTTTCTAGCTTGATTAGGTTATTTGAGGTATTCCACTGACATTTTCAGTTGAGACTGGAATTGTGGGTAAGAAGATACATTTTTAGTTGAGGCTGATATGGATTCCCAGATTTGGGACCTACTACAGACAAACAATGATTAGTGCAATGGAGTTTAGCTTAAGAGACTTGTAATGAGGGTACAGAATGGTCAAAGTTTCTAAGGCTGTAGGCTGGGAGTCGTATATTAGTCTGGAAGCTGATGGAGAGAAAGTTTGGATCTGAAGTAGTTTACTTCATTTGGTCTTCAACCTGTGGGATACGGGATCCGTATTGGATCCGAGCTGGCAACCTTACTAGCATCTGCTCCAAGCTCCTCCATACACCTCCACTACCTTCCAACCCCTAGATCTTGTTTGCCATGGCTAGCTGAAGCATCATGATCTCCAGAGCTCCAGGTAATAAGTGGGTTTAAAGTCTTTAGAAAGTCTTCTTCTCTTTTACTATAGTTAGGTTAGTGATAGTGTAGGTTCCCCTTCTCCCCTCGCTTGGTGCGTTGTGTTATCTATCTTTAGAGTTGTTTAGCTTAGTTTTAGTAGTTTGTCAGTATCTTGCTTCCCCTCCCCCTCTCAGTTTGTTCTGTGTGTGAGTGTAAGTGGTATGCTCAGTGAGAAAAATATGTCTTTTGCTGTTTTTTCCACTGTTATGACTGATAAGCCCATATTTAAAAGATGCACTAAGTGTGGCCATAAGTTGTCCCCTGCGGATGGCCACACTCTTTGTGTAATGTGCTTGGGCATGGCCCACCTTAGTACAGACTGCACTATATGCGCAGGTTTTAACCCACATGCAATTAAGGACAGGAAGGCGAAGTTGGCCCTGAAAAGCCTTCTTCCCTCTTCTGAGGCAGTTGCCTCATCTTTGGTCATAGCGGCTGCTGTGGCCGCCTCTCCTTCTCTTGCCCTTGCTTCTCCTCCCTCCCAGGCTAGGACTCAACCTCCAGTGTCAAAGCCTGAGGAGCGGAAAAGGGGCAGGGAGAAGGAGAGAGCCAAGACCAAGGTCTGAGAAATGCAAGAGGTCTCTGGACCTCCCTTCACCGGTTAAGACTCCTAGGATCAGTGACCCCCCTCGGCTCCGATCTTTGAAGTTTTCCCTGGAGCCAGAGGAGACACGCTCTACTTCTAGGGCCTTGGTGCCCCAACCCGCAAGGTCAGAATCCATGGCCTCGTCGAGATCCACCTAGTCTTTATCTGAAGTCGACATCGATAAAATGATGAGGTTCTTTCGTACTCCGATCCAGATGGGGGTCTTGCCAGCCCCCTCTCCCTCAGGAGGTTCCTTTTTTCCAACCAATTTCTCCTCCGATCTGTCCATCAAGTTTGGAGTACTCTGATCCGAGGATGGCTTTAGTCTGGGGGTTGACGCTGACTGCACCTGCTTCCTCGATGCTGACCCCTGCCTGGAGCATATCAGATCCAACCAGCTCAGATCTGAGCTGCTCTTGGAGCCAAAACTTGGGTGTCAGATCCGAGGGAGTGGAACTTTTTTCATCGGCTCTGCCTTTGTCTGGCCAAGTTCCCTCCCTCAGAGCCCCATCCACTTCTTGCCCGGCTCCGGTTCTCTGGACAGACCCAGGGAGACCGGCCTCCTTATTGGTTCCACAGGAGGTTCGCTCTCTCGATGTTCGACATGGTAGAAAGTGTTCTCTCTGCTGGATTGAGACCCCTGACTTTCCCCTCTGACTTCATCCAGACCCCCTTGGCTCTTTCTATGATTCCCATCATTTACCAGAGGGGACAGCCCATGCCCGAGGAGCCCCAGACGGTTCTGCCTGAGGAACAAGTGGCTTGTGAGTTTCCCCCAGAGAGCCCCACCTGAGAGATGCCTCGCAAGCATATGTGCAAGAGGAGGCACTTGGACTCCTCGGAGTCCCTCACCGAGGATATGAACTTGGATGATGGGGAAGGTTCCCCCAGGTCACTTCCCAAGGATGTCTCCTTTGGAGACTTCATGGAAATACTTCTCCAATGGGGAAGTTGGTCTGCCCCCAAACCTTCTTCTGATGAGTCCGTGTTCCTGGAGGCTTTAGGCACGGGCCCATCTACTTCCTGGGTGTCCCCTCCCGTAGATCCATTGGTGGACCTGGTCACCTCATGGGCATGGAAGGAGCCGGACACCTTGGAACCAATTCCAAAAAGGCCTGACAAGATTTTGAGTCCACCTTCGGATAGGCCAGCATGGAACTAGGGCTCCCCCATAGACGCTATGTGGTAGTAGCAGCCACAAAGAAGGAACTAGGCCAGGAGAGTTCCTCAGTTCATCCTCCTGACCGAGAGTCGCAGATGATGATTGCCTAGGGAAGCGGGTTTACGTTTCAGCTACCTTTTCTATTGGGGCACTGTATTACCTGGCCCATGTCATGAGACTCTAATGCAACCTGGAAAAGGAGCTGGTGGATTCTCCCCCTAAGTCCATGTCATAGGAGGACAGGGACTCGTTCTCTGCGAGGATGGCCTCTTTGAAAGCAGTCTCCAACATGTCCATGCGACTCCTTTCACATGCTACTGAAGGAGTGGCTAGAGCAGCTGGGTCTGGCGTGTCCATGAGGTGCAACGCCTGGCTCAGATTATGTCAATTTTCAGAAGCTTTCAAGGTGCCCTTTGCCAGTGCCCCTTATGACGGCTCTACTCTTTTTGGTAAGACCATCAACGAGACATTAGTCCAGAGTGAGAAGGATGGGAAGACACTGTCTGCCATCAGGATCTGCTTCTCGAACCCTCAAAGGTCCTTTTTTCCGGAACCAGAGAGGTCAAAATAATATGTGGTTCCGGAAGTCGCAGTATTCTCGGGAAACTCGGGGCTCTTTTTCTTCCCCCAGAGGCAGAGGGGGACAGAATGGATGCTGGCCCAGAGGCAGAGGGGGTCCGAGGGATTTTGGGTCTCTATAACCTTTCTCTGAGAGACCGGGACAGCAACCCTGAGGGGTGGCCAGACGGCTGTACTCTGGAGGCAGTTGGGGGACGATCGTCCTTGCACCTGGCAGTCCATAACATCAGACCACTGGGTGCTTCAGATCATATCCAGAGGATACTCTATCCCCTTTTTGGGTCCCTCCAAATCTCCCAAACACCTCCCGGACATACCACCCATGCAAAGGGAGGTGGCAGCACATAAAATGTCCAAGCTGTTAGAAAAATGAGCCATCAAAGCCGTCCCCCCAGATCAGGCTTCTGCTCCAGGTTTTTTTTTGGTGCCAAAGAAAATGGCGGACTCAAGGCCCATTCTGGAACTATCTGCCCTGAACCTGTCAGTTGCCAAAGAGAAGTTCCAGATGGTCACACTGCAGTCCATCATGCTGTACCTGCAAGAGAGCGACTGATGTGCTTGTTAGACCTCAAGGATGCTTACTATCACATAAAAATGCATAGAAGCTCCAGGAGGTTCCTCCTCTTCCGGCTAGGAATCAGTCATTGCCAATTTGGAGCCCTACTCTTTGGTCTCAGCACAGCCCCCAGGGTGTTCACCAAAGTGATGGCAGTGGTAGCAACTCACCTGAGGCTTCAGGGGATTCAGGTCTATCCTTACCTGGATGATTGGCTCCTCACTGCTCCCACCAGGTGTCTACTCTCCCCAACCAGGGATTATTTCTTGATCCTGGCCCTGCATTTGGGGATCACAATCAACGCATCCAAATCACTCCTAGATCCTGTACAGGTGATAGACTACATTGGGGCAAGGATAGATACTTTACAGTGCAAAATCTTCCTGAGCTCGGAGAGAGTAAAAAACCTAAGGATCATGCTGTCTAATCTACCATTCTCATCTTCAAATGGCGGAATCAGTGTTTAGGGCCTTGGGTTCAATGGCGGCGACCATAACGCTACTCCCATGTGCCCGGTTACATATGAGAATTCTACAGTGGTCCCTGTTGGAACTTCTATTGTCATATCCAATACAACTCAGTCAAGTCTGTCGGTCGTCCCCATATGGTAGATGTGTTCTCTGGACATTTTGGAGGGACTACCCTTTGTTCCAGCCTCAGTCCAAGCCACAGTGACCATGGACCCCTCCCAACTTGGGTGGGGGGGCATTGTTCAGTCAGGACAGTCCAAAGCCTGTGGTCCCCTGTAGAGACAAGCTTGCACATAAATGTTCTAGAGATGAGGGCGGTCCTTTTAGCGTTGTAGGCCCTTCATGCCTTTCTTCCTCTGGGAACTATTGCAATTCAGTCAGACAACATGTCAGTGGTCTGGTATATCAACAAACAGGGAGGGACCAGATCTTACCCCCTTTGTCGCAAGGCCATGAGAGTGTGGGAATGGGCGATCTCCACCGGTCGTTTTCTCATCATAATGCATATTCTGGGATGGCCCAACATACTAGTGGACAGGTTAAGTCAGACTATTCTGATGCCTTACGAGTGGTTGTTGAATCTTTCAGTAGTGGAACAGATCTTCCTCGAGTGGGGTCAGCCTTGCTGCGGTTTCTTCACATCTCCTTCCAATGCGAAGTGCAGTGAGTTTTTCGCTCTGAACCCCCTGCCGAGGTTGTCCCCCAGAGATGCTCTAGTCCATGCTTGGCCTCCTGGTCTTCTCCTCCATTACCTTTTATTCTGAGGTTTCCACAGTACGCTCGTTGACTGGGGAGCAAAGTGATCCTCATTGCCCCGTTTTGGCCTCGCCAGGTATGGTTTCCCTTCCTTTGGTCTCACCTTCTGGCTCTGCCTTGAATCTTGGATCCCATTCAGGATATGATTTCACACCCTTCGGGGGTTCCTCATCCGAATCTGGACAGTTTAAATCTCACAGCTTGTCTGCTCCAGTTCCCGTGATTGCTAGGTCTCCGGGATTATCATCCTCAGGTCTATCTTGGTGGCTGCTCATAAGTCTTCTACCAGGAAGGTTTATCACAGCAAATGGAAACAGTTTTCCGTCTGGGCCTCTCAAAGGAGTTTAGACCCCTTCACGGCTCCTATTTCAACCATTCTTGATTTTCTAGCTGATATTTTTCAACACGGAGCTAGTTTTTCTACTGCCAAGGTTCAGTTGGCTGCCATTTTTCATTTTCATGTGAGTGAGAATTCTGCCTCTCTAGCCTCCTCCAGGCTATGTAAAGCCTTTATTAAAGCCACTTTTCTGTTACCCCCGGTCAAGGATCCTGTTCCCCCATGGGACCTTACTATGGTTCTTAAAGCTCTGGTCGCTCTGCCTTTTGAACCTGCTGCAACACAGATCTGAAATATTTATCTTGGAAAACAGCATTTCTGGTGGCTATTACCTCTGCCAAAAGGGTTTCAGAACTGCAAAGTTCCTAATATGACTTTTCACAAAGATAATGTTTCTCTTCGGACCAATCCATCCTTTCTTCCTAAGGTGACATTACCAGTCAATATCAATCAGACTATCAATTTACCTGTTTTCTTTCCTAACAAGATATGGAATACAAACTCCACCTGCTGGATGTTCATAGACCGTTAAGATTCTAGTTACACAAGACAAAAAATTTTTGTAAACCTGATCAATTGTTTGTACCCTTCTATATACCTGTTTGTATCCTTCTATAAATCTGTCTCCATGGTCACTATTGCTAGATGAATTCTTTATGCATCCTTTAGGTCTATAAGGACAGAGGCATGTCTCCGGGTCAAGTGAGAGCTCATTCCACTAGATCCTTTTAGTCTAGAGTCTCTTTGGATGATATTTGTTCTGCAGCCACTTGGTCCTCATCTCATTACAAATTGGATTTGACTTCCAGAAGGAGAGCATCCTTTGGTTCCACTGTGCTCTGGAATATCCTTCCATAACTGCCACCCAGGAGTTTAGTAGCTGGGGCCTCTATCCCACAGGTTGAAGACCAAATTAAGTAAACTACTTCAGATAAAGAAATTATGTACTCACCATAACATTCCATCTGAATAGTTCTTCTTCATTTGTCTTCAACTGTCCCTCCCTCCTTCCCCCAGACCTTGACATATGAACAGCCTATGGGCTGCAGGTATAGGTCACAAGTATTTTTTCAGGTCTGGTTGGGGGTTGGAAGGTAGTGGAGGTGTATTATGGGTAAGGGAAGGAGCTTAGAGCAGATGCTAGTACGGTTGCTGGCTCGGATCCGATACGGATCTGGTATCCCACAGGTTGAAGACAGGTTGAAGACAAATGAAGTAGACCTACTCTGATGGGACATTATGGTGAGTACATAACATTTTTTTTTTTGTAGTAGTTTCAGCAGTTGTGATCCAAAAATGAGGTCAGATATTGTTTGACAGGCAGCCATTTTACTTTTTGTAGTGTTTTGCAATTGTAGTGTGCGATGAGCCTGCATATTTTATTGGTGAGTGAATGAATGTGATTTTCTTTTGAAGAATATACTATTAAATAGGTATTTTGCATGGGATAGCAGCATGCCTTTTCCTGTTTTAGTTCTGGGGGTTTTAAGAGGAATTAAGAGATTTTGTTTGCCCAAGAAAAGTAGTAGGATTATTTTCTTTGTTGTATCGTTTAACTATTGAGAGAAGCTGCGAGAAGGATCTAGCCAAAGTTTCAGGTATTTAGATGATTGTGTTTTCGATAGTGGCATTGTAGTGGTCAGAGATTTGTTGTGTGTTGGTAGCTTTCTGTAATTTTTGTTTTTTTCTGAAAGAGCATGGTTCCCACTACAAGTTGTCAAAGATGAAACCCTCTGATTGGAATCCTTGACTTCAAATATCTGAAAATGCCTACTGAAAAAACAAACTTAAGCTGTTTTTTGTAGGGAGCAAGTACCCCTTTAACCCAAATATGATGGTCAAGCCTGTATATCCTTGTAGTTGTGTAATGGTTTTGAACTTGTTTCTTGTGAGAAAAGGGGAAATTGCAGTGCTCTGAACATATATTTGCTGTGAGCTTGCTAGTACTCTAAGTTTCAGTTTGCTACTTGCTTTTTGTTATTTTCTGCTGTTTTTTGCAGCCATCTGTGCTGACATAATTTGCTGGATTTGAGTGTTGTGATCCCTCCAGCACCAGGAGTGTCATTTTCCAGTACCAAATTTCCTGCAGTATGTTCACTGCTGCTTACAGCTTATTGCCCCATTTATTTAAGCTGGGAGAAGAAAGTATTTCTAAAGTTCACAGAGTAGATTTTTTTCCCACTATTTATCTTGTTCATGAAAATGAAAAAAAATACAATATGCAGCATTATGAATAGCATCTCATGCACTGCAAAGTACTCTGACTCCCATATAGCAGCAATAAAAAAGGCATAACCCTAAACTTAGACCTAATCTGTTTCTAACTATGAACTAAACATAACCCTACTAGTAATATAACCTTAACTGTAAGGCTTAATTTAACACTAAATCCAGTCCTATCCGTTAAGTATAGTACAAGCCAAACCTCACAGCAGACCCCAAAACAAACAGTAAATACCTGTATAAGTATTAAAAGCCACATTTAACCAAATGACATTTTTTTCAAAGCAAAATGTGCACTTTACCATATGACATTCATGTAAATCAAATTTGTCAGAGTCTCAACCAAACTGCTTACAGAAAATTAAAGTGATGTAATTATTATTATTATTGTTTTTGAATATTGCCAACCAGCAGTTCCCAGTTAGTAAAATTTGCGATATTGGAGGTAACCATTTGAAATTTTAGGACCTGCTAGACCGAGTCCTGAAACAGAGACTGAATAGCTGGAAAAGTGGACTTGAATATACCAAGTCTAAGATGGCCATTTCTCAAAATATTCCTTTTTCTCCGAGATATGCTAATGTCAGAGTTGATATAATATAATGGATGTAATGGGATCCTATCTCGCCTACATTCATAACAGATGGGTTCGGAGCCGATCCGTCGGCTCTGACTCGGCCACTATACACTAGAATGAAGTCTCTCATTGGCTGGGCTACCCCTTATCCCATAATGCACCACGCCTGCTTCCCCAGATCTCGTTTGCCGCTTTTCAAGCCGGACGTGGTCTCGACTTGGCTGGAGCTAAGTGTTTTTTCTTGACCTTTTGGTCTTTTTTGACTAGGGTTTCTGTCAGAATTTAAACAAACAGCTGTTTTAACAGCTTTGTGAGCGTTTGTGGTCAGTTTGGTGTAAATTTAAATTTTATTACTTTTCGCGCTACTAGTATACTGGGCAAGGCCCGTTTAAGTTAGAGGGCCTTTGCCCTTATTGTTTGACTATCTTTTTTTCTTGTTGTGTGACTGAAATAGTTTTCGGGCTAAGCCCGTTTAAGTTAGAAGGCTTTGGCCCACGTATTTTCCTTACTTCTGTGTGTTTGTCCTGTTGTATCGGGCTAAGCCTGTTTAAGTTAGAGGGCTTTAGCCCATACATTAGTTACTGTTTTTTTTCTAGCTATCAGTTACCTGTTTTTCCTACAAAATGTCTAAGGAGCAAAAATCAGGGTTCAAAAAGTGTGCAAAATGTAATTATAAAATGTCTATTACAGACAGCCATGCTGTCTGCGTGTACTGTTTAGGGCCTAAACATTTACAGGATACTTGCAGTGTGTGTCACGCTTTTTCCTCCAGGGTTCTCCAGGAGAGAAAAAACAAGCTGATACTTAGGGGTCTGATTAAGCCTTCATTTGAGGAAGCTTTGGCTTCATCTCCAGCTTCTAAAAAGAAGAGATCGTCGGCTCCGACCAGTCCGTCGGGCCCGACACCCAAGAAGCATAGATAGTCGGCTCCGACCAGTCCGTCGGACCCGACAGCTAAGAAACAGGGGTCGACTACTTCTTCCTCGGCTCCAATGGCTTCGGAGCCGATGGCTGAAGGGTCTGCCTCGGTGCTTCTTCCCTCGGCTCCACTGGTGTCGGAGCCGCAGGTTAGTGCATTGAGAGGCCAATCACCTACTTCGGCTCCTTTGGTCTCGGAGCTGTTGGAGGTGTGCAGCTCAGACTCTTCCCCCTCGGCTCCGGAGCCTCCTTTGGCGCCGACACTGTTGCAAACAGTTCCGGTCTCGGGTCCCATAGTGCTGGAACCCTATCGGAGCCGATCCCCTGCCTTATCGGAGCCGAGGCAGAAGTCTTCTCGGCCCCAATCTGTTTCCTCCAAATCCTCTAGGTTGTCGGATTCAGATTTGGATAGGGTTATCCAGAGGCTGTTCCAGTCCCCAGTTTTTATGAAAATGATCTTGGCTCCAGCCCACGCGGCTTCGGAGCCGATTCCACATCCCATGCATTTGATTCCTCCTCCGACCCCCTTGGAGCCGTTGGAGTCAGTGCAGGTAGAACGCAGCGGAATCGTCCAGTCGGAGCAGGGACCCCCTCGGAGTTTCTCTGCTCCGACCTTCATTCCTACCCTGTCCTCGGTGTCAGGGTTTGGTACCGGGTCTTCTTCGGCGGGGGCCGAGGGCAACACTGTGGAGCTCGCCTCTTCGATGCCCAGTCTTCCCCTCGGAGCATCGGCCACAGGTATTCCCGGTACCGCCGTGGTCTCTCAGCAAGTGCCCTCTGCAGAGTCTGGAGGTCCTGCTTTTGAGGCCATGAGGAGTGCTCTGGCCATGACCTTGCTGGTTCAGCAGGTTACTACCTCACCGTCCCAAGTTTTGGGTACTGGTGCCTCTGGAGACATACTTTCCCACGACAGTGGGGCCCCAGGGCCTGAGGATACCCCTTTAGAGGGTTCCCTTCTTCCGGGGGGGTCCTTCTGAATCTGCTTTGGATGAACCCCCAAGGAAGAAACTGTGTAAGAGGAAGCACGTTGATTCCCAAGATGAATCCGTCACTTCAGATACTGACCTCGATGATGCGGAGGGGTCCCCTAAATTGTCCTCGGATGATGTCTCCTTCTCGGATATCCTTGAGATCTTGAGACAGAGAGGCGATTGGCAATCCAAAGCCCCTACCGCTGAGGAGTCAGTTTTCCTCAAGGCCTTCGGGGCCCAGCCCTCCTCCTCCTGGGTGTCTCCACCCTTCGAGTTATTAGATCTAATCTCTCGGAGGGTGTGGGAACATCCTGATACGGCGGAACCGGTGCCTGCCAGGCCTAATAAGTTTCTTTCAGCCCCTCCCCAGAAATAATTCCTCACTAAGGGTGTTGCAGTTGATGCTATGGTGGTGGCATCTGCCACTCAGCAGGACGTGGCAGAGGCTTCAACGTCTATTCATCCTCCTAATAAGGATTCTAGGAGCATGGATAGGTACGGGAAGTGTACCCTTTCTTCAGTGACCTTTACCCTGCAGTCGCTGAACTATCTCTGTCATTTTACAAGGCTCCAAAGGGACCTCCTCAAGGAGTTAGGAGAGTCCCTTGCGGGTAACCTTCCTGAGGCGTTAGCACAGACCGTAGGTGCCCAGTTGACTACCCTATCTTCTATTGTCAACTCGTCCATGAGGCTCATTTCCTATGCAGCCGAAGGGGCGAGTAGAGCAGGAGTGGCTCTTAGGAGACAAGCCTGGTTACGCTTGTGTCCACTAGCGGAGGCCTTTAAGTCTTCCTTCGCCGACGCCCCCTTTGATGGGTCTTCTTTGATTGGACCCAAGGTGAAGGACACACTTACTCGGTGCGAGCAGGAGGGCAAGACCTTGACTGCCGTTGGGGCCCGTTTTTCCGCTCCCTCTAGACCTTATCCCAAGGCCCAGAGAGGAGGGAAAATGTGGTTCAGGAAATCCCAAAAGTTCTTTTCTACTCCACCGAGTGATCCCCCCTCCAGAGGCGGGGGGGGGGATTCAGGAAGACACCGCCCTAGAGGGGGCAGAGGCCCCCGTAATTCTGGAGACCGCGACTCCTTTCGTGGTTCCTCCTACCCTTAACATCCCTAGGATGTGGCCCGGCTGTGCTTCTCCGGAGCCGGTCGGGGGTCATTTTGCGAAACACCCACAGGCTTGGGAATCGATAACCAAGGATCAGTGGGTGCTTCGCATTGTAACCGGAGGCTACCTTATCCCCTTTTTCAAGCCCCCTCCTCCTACAAGGAGAATCCCGGACGTGCCACCCAGTCAACGGGATCTGGCAGCCGTAGAAGTTTCAAAGCTGCTAAGCAAAGGGGTCATCCAGCCCGTCCCCGCCGACCAGATCGGATCGGGAACTTACTCAAGATTATTTTTGGTGCCAAAAAAGACAGGGGACGTAAGGCCCATTTTGGACCTAAGCTCTTTAAATCGTTTTGTGAAGAATTCCAAGTTCCGGATGGTCACCCTTCAGTCCATTCTCCCGTTATTGGAGAAGGATGTCTGGATGTGCTCCATAGACCTCCAGGACGCTTACTATCACATTTTGATACGTCAAGAGTCCAGGAGTCATTTACTCTTCCGCCTAGGAACCAGTCATTTCCAGTTTCGTGCACTGCCCTTTGGTCTCACCACAGCCCCCAGGGTGTTTACCAAGTGTCTGGCAGTGGTTGACAGCTCACTTGAGAAGTCTAGGATTCCAAGTGTTTCCCTATCTCGACAACTGGCTCCTCTCTGCCACCTCCAAGCATCTACTGATTTGAGCGCTGATGGCCACAGTAACCTTGGGTCTCTCGCTAGGAATCACTTTCAATTGGAAAAAATCTGTGCTGCGGCCATCTCAGCGTATCACCTTTATAGGCGCAGAGTTAGACACAAAAAGGATGCGGGCATTTTTACCATCGGAGAGAATTCAGGTTCTACAATCACAGGTTCTAAATTTGTTACCCAAATCTCGAGTTCCTGCCAGACAGATTCTTCAGTTATTGGGCACAATGGCTGCAACTATCCTCCTAGTACTGTTAGCCAGGCTGCACATGTGGGTGCTGCGATGGCTATTATCAGTTCACTGGTCATACCAAGAACTTCCCCTGAACCACCTAGTTCTGATTACGGACAGTTGTCGTCGGGACCTCTGTTGGTGGCTATGTTGGTCCAACCTGGACCAGGGGCGTCCTTTCGCCCTTCAGCCCCCTATTGCCACAGTGACCACGGACGCCTCCCAGATAGGGTGGGGGGGTCATTATCTGGACAGGTCTGTCCAAGGCACTTGGCAGGGTTGCGAAGCGCACCTTCACATCAATATCCTGGAAATGAGAGCGGTGCTTCTGGTTTTACAAGCACTTCATCATGCTCTCCCCCAAGGTACTATTGCGATTCTATCCGACAACATGTCGGTAGTTTGGCACATAAACAAGCAGGGCGGAACCAGGTCCTACCCCCTTTGCAGGGAGGCCATGAGAGTATGGCACTGGGCCATAGCCTCTCAACGTTTCTTAGTAGCCATGCACATTCCGGGAAAAGCCAATGTGATTGCAGACAGGCTCAGCAGGGCTCTCCTGTTGCCCCACGAGTGGTCCCTCAACAGAGTAGCTGCACAGATCTTCGCCAAATGGGGTCTCCCTTGTTGCGACTTGTTCGCCAGCCCCAACAATGCAAAGTGCAGAGAGTTCTTCACTCTGACACCCTCTCAGGGGCAGTCTCCCAGGGACGCTCTAGCCCACAATTGGCCCCCGGGTCTGCTTTATGCCCTCCCCCGATTCCCCTTCTCCCGAGGGTGATTCAGAAGGCTCTTCATGTCCGGTGCCACATGATTTTGGTCGCCCCACATTGGCCCCGTCAGGTTTGGTTCCCATTCCTTCAGAAGTATGCGGTACAGGGCCCCTGGATTCTGGACCCAGTGCCGGATCTGTTGTCCCATCAGTCGGGACACCCTCATCCGTCCCTCCGGTCGTTGCGACTGGCTGCTTGGTTACTCCACTTCCATCCTTAGTTAGAGATCTTTCTCTTTCTTCGGAAGTGATGCACATCTTGTCTTCTTCCCACAAGCCGTCTACCGTTAAGCTGTATTCCAGCAAATGGAAAAGGTTTGTTTGTTGGGCCCAGCAGCGAGGCATTGATCCTCTTATGGCCCCAGTTCCGCAGGTCTTGGAATTTCTAGCTTCATTGTTTCATTCAGGCTGTTCTGTCTCCACACTTAAAGTTCAACTGGTGGCTATATCTAATTTTCATGTTGCTATAGAGCCTTCTTTAATGGCTAACAGACTTTGCAAGTCCTTTCTTAAGGGAGCCTGGCTCCTCAGGCCTCCTATGGCTCATCCCGTGCCCCCTTGGGACTTAAATTTGGTTCTGGCCTCTTTAACTGCCCGGCCCTTTGAGCCGGCAGCCACTTGTGATATAAAATTCCTGTCGTGGAAAACTGCCTTTCTAGTGGCAATAACTTCTGCTAAGCGTGTTTCAGAGCTTCAGGCTCTCTGTTCTTCCCCTCCTTATTTGAATTTTCACAAAGACAGAGTTTCCCTTAGATTGAATCCATTCTTTTTGCCTAAGGTAGCATCCCCTTTATGCATTCAGCAATCATTGGAGCTCCCAGTTTCTTTCCAAAATTTTCTAATAGAGCAGAATATACCTTCCACCAGTTGGATGTTCACAGGCAACTGCGTTTTTACTTAGAAAGGACCACTCAGACACGAAAATCTGACCAACTGTTTGTGTCCTTTGCGGAGAATAGGTTAGGTCTACCTGTTGCCAAAACCACCATTGCCAAATGGATTAAGGATTGCATCTCTTTCATTTATTCCCAGTCAGGCAGGGAGTTGCCTTTCCCACTCAAAGCTCATTCTACCAGGGCTATGGCCACCTCTGTAGCTTTTCACTCCAAAGTTTCAATAGATGATATTTGTGCGGCTGCTACTTGGTCTTCTCTGCACACCTTCATTTCTCATTACAAGGTTGATGTGGCTTTCCGAGGCAGAGCTTCATTTGGTTCCGCAGTTCTCAGGAGTGTGTTCCAGTGAGCCACCCGGGGTTTTAGGTGCTAGGGACGCTGTCCCATCTGTTATGAATGTAGGCGAGATAGGATCCCATTACATCTTTTAGTTATGTACTTACCATAACTTTGGATGTATGGGATCCATCTCGCCTACATTCATACATACCCACCCTCCTTCCCCCTACCTTTTGAATTTGGAGGAAATATTGATCTTGCTAAGCTCTCCTCTGGAAGGGCTCTGGTTGGTTACAGTTATTGGTATGTGTTCTGTACCTGTATGTATGTATGAAAGCGAACAAACAAGATCTGGGGAAGCAGGAGTGGTGCATTATGGGATAAGGGGTAGCCCAGCCAATGAGAGTTCGTTCTAGTGTATAGTAGCTGAGTCGGAGCCGACGGATCGGCTCCGAACCCATCTGTTATGAATGTAGGCGAGATGGATCCCATACATCCAAAGTTATGGTAAGTACATAACTAAAAGTTTGGGGTTGTGGGGGAAGGGGTTCTGGAGTGGTTGGCCCCCTGCAAAAAAGTAGTAATGTTTGAGAATAACTCGTATCATATGATTTTGTTGGCACTCTGTATTTCAAGTGGCGATGTTTAAGTCTTTATCAGATCTATTGAAGTTACTCTAATTACTCTGAAACACCTGTGGCTGCAGCAATATTGTGGCCCCACATATAATATTAAGTGGAGACTTAGAGACTCTACATAGTGATTTGTGATATATTTGTCTGACAGACTAGTATGCCAGCTTCATATAGCCACTCTCTGCCTGCTACTCTTAATATAGCTTACATCAGCTGAGCTTTGCTTACTGCTCTGCCTAATAGTACACCTTGACAATATTCCTTCATTCACAAAAAGTACAGCTGATAAATTCTTTTTCAAAGGAAGTGCACATGAGTGCATCCAGCCTAAATGGAGGAGGGGTTATTGCCTCTTAGCCCCGTCATCCTTCCTGACACACCGACTTCTGGAAGTGCAGACTATGTCCAAAGAAATTCTTCACTATTTACCCACTTGTGGAAAACAGTAAGATTGCACTTCAGCTGCTATAATCAGTTGTAAAGAAAAGTAGCTTGGTAACCTGTGACTTATTGTACCTAGTCACTTAAAAGTGATGGTAACAAGTACTCAGAATGAACTTCTGTACTGTGGTGAGGATACTTGAGCTGTCTTATACTGTGCAATTGATTGCTCATCCTTATTATCCATTTTGTATTTTCCTGTACAAAATATGGAGTAATTTACAAGAATGATAACATTGTTGTAGGAAGTTCTGCCAAGTTTTTTCATCGATTTTTTTTTTCGTTTTCATAAGTCTCTCCGTTTTCATTGCCAACGTCCTTCAGTACTTTGGAACCTATATAATTCTTTGTCGTGAGAGACAACAGAGACATGACACACAAAATGCTATAAGAAAACAAGACTGCTACTTTGTGATATCTGAGCCAGTGATCTTTGCATTGCATTTTTACAGCCATCATCTACTGCCAGTGAATTAAGGATCCTAGAATGAATTCCAGTTTGTCAGGTTGTTGTTGTTGTGGTGTCTTTCGGCTTTTCCCGGTTAGGGGTCGCCACCCGGTCCACTAATGATTGGTAGTAGATTTTTACGTGCCGAGTTGCCGGCCCTGACGCACAACCTTCAATGAAGGTACACCTATTCATGCATGTCTCCACACAGAAGACGCTCTAGCTGAGAATTGAACAGGACAACATCTTACTGTGAGGCAACACCGCTACCGCAGCACTACCACCGCGGTATAAGTTTTTATTGTGGAGAAAGCTTTAAGAAAGTTGTCTAAAGGGAGCTTCTTAGAAAAGTAAAACAAAGGTTAATTGCAAAACAAAACTAATCATTATTCCCTATAAATCACTGCAAGAACTATAGCAAGTTATGTATTGCATATAGACGAGTTGCAGAAACCAAAACAAAAGAATGCAAAGGCATCAGTACGTACCTATTCATTTAAGTTTACTTATTTACGCTTAGGGTTGCCACCTTTGCAATTGCCTAATGTGGGACTTTTTTTTGTAGAAACATGGGATTTTACAGGACCAACCATATGCATGGCCAGTGCAAAGGACAGAACTTCACCTTTTTGCCAAACTAAATGCTTACTCTTAAAGCATTTCAGTTGCTTATGTTGTTTCATGTAACATTAGATATTTCAGATACAAAATAACTGTTTAAGCAACTATTAAAGAAAACTTGGGAAATACACCTAAAATCTCAGGACATTTGCCATTTTTAGTTATTTTTTGCAGGACACATCTGCCCAAGCAGGGATCCTCCTGTGTGACAGGTGGCAACCCTATTTAAGCTATGAATTTGGTCTGTAGGTACACACAGTAAGGAAGGTGTCTGTACATTTTTTTTTGATTCATGTGAAATAGATTTTTACATCAACTTTTCGAAGAATTGGTTCGGTGTTAAGTCAGTGGTTGCTCCTCTTGCAGTATTGTATTGTAATGCTTTCATCTGTGATTCTTTAGACTCCTTGTTTAATTACTGAGGCTAGGCAGCCACGGTGGTGCAGCTGTTAGCATTGCCACCTCACAGCAAGAGGTTCTCTGGTTCGATCCTTGTCTGGAGTGCCTTCTGTGCGGAGTCTGTATGTCCTCCCTGTGGTTGCGTGGGTTTCCTCTGGGAGCTCCGGTTTCCTCCCACATCCCAAAGACATGCTGTAGGTGGATTGGACACACTAAATTGGCCCTAGGTGTGACTGTGTGCATGTGTGTGCCTTCTGTGGAAGGTTGGGAGCCAGGCTGGCAACTCGACACTGTAAAACTCCACTGCCAATCATGAGCAGACAATGCTCTGCTGTGGCGACCCCTAACTGGGAAAAAACGAAAGAAGAAGAAGTTTAATTACAGAGGCTGTAGGGGCCTGGCTGAAAAAAAAAAAAAAAAAAACAGAAAAAATGAAAAACACCAACTGCAGAAGCATAAAATCCAAAATTGTTTAATACTCCAGTGCCTCAGCTAGCAAGCCTTTCATAGAGTTTACGTCACAGTAGCACATGCTACACTTAAATAACACATCATTAATCAATTAACTAAAGTAATTAAATTAATAATTAACAGTGCAAAAAAGTCTTCCACTCCAGTTCTGTTTAAACCTTGAGGCACCAAAGTGCCAAACTTTAAAATACAGACTACTTCTTTATATAAGAGTTTATTTTTAAATGCAACATCATCCTTAATCAGAACTTGTTCTAAAATGCATGCTTTTAAACTGGTATAGTACCCCAAGTGTACTGCATGAAAATGTGATGCCACAGGGCTATCCAAATTTTGATTCTTAATGTGTCTAACATGCTCTTGTAGTCTGATTTTAAACATTATTTTGGTTTCTGCTATATAGAAGAGACCACAAGGGCATGAGAGACAATAAATCACTCCCTTAGACACACATGAGAAAATAGCTCCAGGCTGAAAAAAATGCCATTTATTTTATCAAAAGACCTGATGTTAGAAGAATATGTATTAATGTGTGTGTGCTTAGTGATAATAGTTAGGAGAATTAACACGTTTTTCATTCTATTTTATATGCACTGTGTTATATATAAATTGAGTTTCATATGAGACTGAAAAGATGCTTTTTGAAAACTGCAGTATGCTTTCTGAAACTTGCAAGATGCCCTCTGACCTAGTAACTGCTAGCACAGCAATATTCATGTTTATGCCTTTTTGAAATGTACTTGAGAAGCAGGTGCTTATCTGCTAGGTCAGGAACGAATGAATGAACAATACTATGTTCAGTAAATGTAATGATTTCAAACAATCAGCTCTGTTCGAACTATGAGAACATGTACAGCTGCAGTAACTTGGAGATAAAGTAGACAAAGGATTATTAGAAGAATGAACTGTTAGCATTGTGCTTGAATTAGCCATAGTACCTTGAATGGTAATATAACATGTATCTAACTGGTAGTAATCAAGGCCATGTTGTTTTCCTCAGGAAGTTTCACATAAAAATTGATAAATCAGCAGAAATTCATGGGAATAATGGTCAGCAGATGATGATGAAAAAGGTGGTAATCTGTTATGTCAATTTGGTAGGCTATGTCTAGTTAGTGAATGCATAAAAATGAAAGTATTTCCTGTTTCTAGTTAGCCAAACTCTGTAATAGCACGTTTTTGTCTCCTTGCTGCAAGATTAAAGTGCCTTAACCTGAACCTACCGTGTTTTGATCATTTTTAAAGTATATTTTTCTTCTGACAGTTTGGTCCTTCGGACCGGAAAGTACCTCTCGCTCTAGATCTAGGTCAAAATTGGGCCCGGTGGCATGCATCCGTACGGAGAAGAGGCCAAATTGGCTCTTCTGTTTTGAAAGACCTCTGACTGAATTGTCGTTTGAAAGAGGCCAGCCACTGTTTCTGATCTGGGATTGGAGGACGAGTCACCAATCCGGTGGATCAACTCACGGAGGGTCAGGTAAGGAGGAATTACCTTATTTCTGTTTTAAGATCAGGGACTAGTTACAGAACTGTTTTTGTCAGGAAGATTTCATGTGCAGATCAGGGACAAAAAAGGAGTTACTGTTTTGTCATACATCAGGGAAACAGGATAGGTAGGCAGTTATTCTAGATAAACTGTGAAAAGGTATAGGTTTGTGGTACCACGTGATAAGAAGGGTTATGTAACAATTTACAGCTTAGCTAAGGCGACAATGGGAAATCAGTGTACGAAAAGTTCCCGAGACCCGCCCCTAACTGAAGACGCAAAATATATGCAATTACAGCGTACCGACAATGTTAAGTATTATTCAAAATGGGTTGATAAGTATAAATTTGATGGCAATTTAGATAAACTCGCACTTATTAAACTCGTCAGGCAACTAAAAACGGATGCGAAAGGTCAATTAAAAAAGCAACGATGATTAGGAGTCCCTCAGGCGCATAGGTGGCTTGAGGAAGCAAATCGCAGGGAACAAAAGATAAAAAATTCGAAAACAATGTTCTTAGACAAAGAAGATAATAACTTGGTAATAGCAATGGCCCCTCCTTCGCCCCCTCCGCTTCCCTTACCAGAATATGAAGCGAGTGGACAAGCTGATCCACCTCCGCTATACCCAGCTGTTTCCACAGCATCAAAACCACTTGTCAGGATCCTATCGAGACAAGGTCTCGAACACGCAACTTGAGAAGGGAGATTGAACTATGTGAAATAAATAGGAATTCACATGCTATGAGTGAGGAAGAAATATGTCCACTCATAGAAGTACCGAATCCTCAGGCAGGACAGGATCCGACTCTTTTAGTTTATAGACCGTGGACACCGGAAGATATCTGGAAAGTCACGGAGAGAATTTCCCATCCGAAAGTGAATTTTCAAAAATTTTTAGAAGACTTACAGGGTATGAGATTAAGTTACCATTTAAATGGAGAAGAAGTAGAAAAAGTAGTTAGACAAATCGTAGGTCCAGATTGGCACATGATTAGTGGCAACTGGAATCCTCGTGACGCACAGCTTAGACCACTCCCACATACTGATGCAGAATTGGATGGCAGAGTAAAAGGTCTGACAGACCGAATCTCTGAAAAATGGAAACCTAGGGCTGATTGGACTTGCATTAATCAGTGCATTCAACAAGAAGGTGAAACGGTTGATAGATATTATGCTAGATTATTAGAGTGTTTTAATAACCACTGTGGAATGCAGATACCAGAAAATCGGACAGAAGATTCCCCTTATGAGCAACAGCTAAAGAATGCATTCTTGAAGGGTAGTATAACTCCCGTTAGCAGCTTTATTACAAAGCACATGGTAGATCATCGTACGAGTAGATTGCAGCCGTTACTCGAATATGCAAGACATGCAGAGAGACATTTTAATAGTAAAAAGAAAGCTCAAGTATTTTCAGCAGAAGAAGGGTCAGAAGGATTTGTAGTACAAACTGGGAGAAAGGGTAAGAAAAATACCCAGGGAAATAAACAATCTGACAAACGATCAGAAGATTTTGAAGAAAGGAAGAAAAGAGGTGAATGTTTTAAATGCGGGAAAAAAGGACATTTAGCAAGGGATTGCAGACTAAATAAGAAGGCAACTACAGAAAATAAAGAGGATGAGGAATGACTATATGACAGTCAGGAATCACTGAATGGAAATGAACAGAATAAGACAAGTGCAAATGTAATAGCAAGGGTAGAGGATGTGACAGAAGGGGTAGAGGATGTACATGAATTTGTAGACATTGAAGAAAATGAAATTTTAGATTTAGCCTTATTGAGCCTAGAGCTTTACTTAGCAGACACGAAACCGGAAGTGACGCTTCTGGTAGAGCGGAGGGAAGTCAAATTTTTGTGCGACTCAGGGGCTTCGCGGACCCTGATAAACCCTTCCAAATTACCGGAAGATTCAGAATCGCCAGATTAT
This sequence comes from Protopterus annectens, assembly GCF_019279795.1. NCBI lineage: Eukaryota > Metazoa > Chordata > Ceratodontiformes > Protopteridae > Protopterus > Protopterus annectens. Next base: position 192,084,258 of record NC_056737.1, read on the forward strand.
ATACTAGTGAAGGCAGCTAATGGACAGCTGTATCGGGAGCCACTCTCCCATGACATAGCAATAACATACCCCGTTTCAGGAATGACCCAGAAAAGTAAAATTGTAGTTTCTGCAAAATGCCCAGTAAACCTTTTGGGTAGAGACTTAATGCAGATATTTGGCATAGCTGTAGTTCCAACCATGCAGGGTATGGAAGCGCAGTGACAAATGGATGTTTTTGTAGTGTGACCGGAGGGTGAGACATATTATTGGTACAGCCAGGACTTGGTTATGACTGGTCCAGGGGCAGTGACCGAAGAACTGATGAATGTAGCCATCAGTAAGTCCCCCTCCCTCGACATTGACCAGCAGCATTTGTTGCATTGCACTCTATATTACTGTAATAGACCAGGACCTGATAAAGAATATGAGCAGGAATTGTTTCAGAACCATGCAAACAGACTAGTATTACGAAATTTGTACTGGGATACAGAAGGAAACAGTGTAGTAAGCTGTTCATTGCCCCAGGAATTTTTAGTACTTTACAAGTCTAATCGATTGCCACATTTTAGCTTAACTAAGAATAGAAATTTGAAATGGGCAGACTTAGGAAAAAAAGTCACAAAGTGGCTAGTGCATAGAGCAGGAAGGATGTGCAGCTCTATAAGTGATTTCCGTCAGGAATGTTTATTCTTAAACGAGCTGTTTACCAACCGTGGGTACCCAGGGGTTCTGTTACAGGAGCTTATCAAAGAGGTTGACCAGAAAAGGATGGAGGGTTTTTATAAACCTCTCCTCGATCAGGATAGTTCTGTTTTTACCAACTCACTGAATAACTTACCTTCTGAGTCCCCTCCAGCTATTTTAGCTGAATCTAGTGTTTCCCTTAATGAGGTTCAATGGAATTTTTCCCTGAGTTTCATTACTAGTTTTAATATAAACTCTCAAGCAATTTGGTCTATTATTTGTAAAAACTGGCATTTCATTGCTGGGTCCCCTTTGTTACTAGATAAATTGGGTCCTCGACCCTTTGTCATTTACAAAAGGGGTAGTAACCTAAAGGAACTTCTCCAGAAAAATGGGTTAACACAGTCTTTTAACAGACAGAAAGGCATGTTTCGGTGTGGTCTCTGCAATTGGTGTAAGCTAATAAAAACAGGGAATGCTTTTTTAATTAGAAATAAGAAATATCAAATTTTTCACAAGATTAATTGTGAGACTAAATCAGTTATTTATGTAGCTTTATGTGATTGCTGCCCGGCCTTTTACATAGGGAAGACCGACCGTAAAGTACGGGAACGTATTTACCAACATGCCTATGCAATAAGGAATAATAAAAATGAAAATGCCTTAGCAAAACATGTTAGTTCAAATCCAGGGCATAATTTTTATTTTATGGGCATACACCATGTTCCGTCTAGCATCAGAGGTGGTCCTTGTTCCTTGATTTTAGAAAACCGGGAACTCGAATGGCAACTCCGGCTGGATGCATTCAGGTCTCCTGGCCTGAATGAAAACTGTAACATTTCAGCCGTTTTAAAATTAAGAAGCTATTTGAGGTAATATTATTATTCCCTAGAAAATAGGTCTTGTTTACCTAATATCTATTGCATTATATGGGATTAGTTTGTCCATTGATTACTTTCATTGGATGGGTAACTTTTAAGAGGTTTTTTTGTATATATGCATTTTTTATATATATATATTTTTATATATATGTATCTATTTTTATACATTATAATTGATTTCCCCTTATATTGATTGTTTTTTGTGTGTATTTTTTCTTTATATGCACTTACATATGTAATTTAAAATTACTTAGAGTAGGCGTTTTCTATTTAATGGTTTTTGGATTTTATAGTATTGTTTATTGAGCCTTGTTGACTATTTTGTTGTTTGACTGTGTTGAAAAGTTGATTGACATCAAGACATGATGTGTATCAGTGTCATTTCCTGTTGCTTTATTTTAAAAACTGGCGTTTTTTAAACTGTCCTGTTTGCCTCTGATGAAGCTGCGATAATATTGCGGCGAAAATGCTTGTTTACTGATCTAAATAAAATTTGCGTTAAGGAGTTTATCGCTTGGTTTGCTGGACTTAAGGTTGCCTGTTTACTCGTTTCTACTTGTCTTCAACCCTTGCGCTTGTTTACAAAGTGGGAAAAGCAGACAGAATTAGAACTCACCGAACAAGGAGTACAAAAACAGAAATTGAATTGGATAACACAGACACACCCAGCTGTGCACTCACAGGCTAGTGAGGATAGCTGAGTATTACTCCTGTTGGAGGAAGAAGAAAAAGCCTTGCAAAACATACCAGATACTCTCTGGTCAACAGGGAAATCAGATGTAGGACTTGTACAAACAGCAGGACCAGTTACTATTACGCCAAAGTCAGCATTTAGACCTCAGAAAAGACAGTATCCCTTGAGAAAGGATGCAGAGATAGGGATTAAACCTATAATAGCAGTCTTACTTAAGGAAGGAGTCTTAATAGAATCTCCTGATTCACCATGTAATACACCCTTATTTCCTGTCAGGAAAGCAAATGGGGAGTGGCGTATGGTCCAAGATTTACAAGCTGTAAATAATGCAGTTATACTCAGGGCACCAATGGTGCCAGATCCGCACACTTTACTGAATGATTTAAAACCTCAGCAAAAGTATTTTTCTGTGGTAGATATTAGTAATGCATTTTTCTCAATACCGATACACCCCGACAGCCAACATTGGTTTGCATTTACATTTCAGGGGAAGCGGTATACATATACGGGATTACCACAGGGATATTGTGAAAGTCCATCAATATTTGCACAAGAAATGGCAAGCAACCTGGCGGGATTTATCCCACCAAAAGGTAGTCAGATTTTACTTTATGTAGATGACATTCTGCTGGCGGCCCCCACCCAGCAAGAATGTAAAGAGGACACCATAGCCTTGTTACAGTTTCTAGCTACTCAAGGACACAAAGTAAACAAAAACAAACTACAACTTTGGAGAAGACAAGTTAAGTACTTAGGATATGTAATATCCAAAGAAGGTAGAATACTAGATGAAGATAGAAAAATAGCAATATTACAAGCACCTAGACCAACTACCAAGAAGGAAATGATGTCCTTCCTGGGAACTACTAACTTTTGTCGGAGTTGGATACCGAATTATGCTTTGGAATCTGCTCCACTAGCTAATTTAATATTCAAAAAGCCGATGGCGGCACTGGAATTATTACAGTGGACACCAGAAGCAGCTTTCTGCAAATTGAAACAACTGATAGTTTGGTAATCCTAAAACTAAGGATGATGCTATCATAAGCAATTTTTTCAAACTGTAGACTGTACGCAGGGATATATGACATCAGTATTGACACAGCAGCATGGGGATAAGCAACGCCCCATAGCTTACTATTCATCACAGTTAGACCCGGTGGCGCGGTCCCTGCCCCACTGTGTACAAGCAGTAGTTGCAGCTGCAATGGCAGTGCAGGCTTCGGCCTCAGTAGTGTTATTCCACCCTCTCACATTGAGAGTGCCTCATGCAGTCGCAATTATTTTACTGCAAGAAAAAGTAGCATATCTTTCTCCTGCTAGACATCTTTCCTGTATGACTATACTGTTGAGCCAACCTCATATGACAATTGAACGATGCACAACTTTGAATCCGTCAACCTTGCTTCCAACCCCTGCAGATGGCAAACCGCACTGCTGCCTGCAAGAGATTGAGCAAAAAACATTACCTAGACAAGACCTTACAGATGTTCCCTTGGATGATGCCGAGGTGACATACTATGTGGATGGCTCGTGCAGGAGGGGTCCTACAGGACAGATCCTAGTGGGGTATGCAGTCGTTTCTGATACTGAAACTTTAGAAGCAAAATCTTTACCACACAATTTATCTGCACAAGCAGCAGAATTGATTGCCTTGACAAGGGCATGTACCTTAGCGAGAGATAAGAAAGTGAATATTTATACTGACAGTCAGTATGCTTTTTCTACTGTACATGTTTTTGCGCAGCAGTGGAAAAATAGAGGAATGATAACATCTACTGGTAAACCAATTAATCATGCGCAATTCATTTTAGATTTATTAGACTCTATTCAGTTACCTCAAAAAGTAGCTATTTGCAAATGCGTAGCTCATACTAAGCAACAGGATAGGATTTCAAAAGGTAATGCGTGGGCTGATACAGCTGTGAAGCAGGCAACTTCAGCCTCAGAAGCCTTTCTTTTGAGTGAGGAATTACAACCCTCTGAGATTTTAGATTTAAAAATGTTAAAAACAATGCAGACATTTACTACAAATGTAGAAAAACAGAAGTGGATAAAACGAGGAACAATCCTTGAAAAGGGACTGTACATCTCCAAGGAAAAGAAACAGATTTTGCCGTCTAACTTGTTTAGATATGCAGCTTTGTTGAGCCATGGGCAGAGCCATGTCTCAACAGGGGGGATGGTACAGTTAGTGAATCGAGTATTTACAACCTATGGATTTACAAATTACACAAAAAATTTTTTGTGCAGCATGCCATGTTTGTAACAAGCATCACGCACAAGGGGCATTGAAGCCTAAGCAAGGGAGTTTCCCTACACCACCGTATCCATTTCATACTATTTGTATGGATTTCATAGAACTGAATAAATGCGAAAATAAAAAATATTGCCTTATCATTATAGATATGTTTTCCAAATGGGTGGAAGCTTTTCCGACTAAAAATCCAGATGCAGCTACTGTTGCGAAGGTCCTTGTTAAATAAATTATACCCAGATTTGGTATACCGGAAAAGATTTATAGTGATAACGATACACATTTCGTGAACCAAAGAATACAACAACTTAGTCGTTATTTTGGAATATCGTTAAAAAATCACTGTGCTTATCACCCCCAATCTGCAGGGCTAGTAGAGAGGCATAATGGGGTACTGAAGAATAAACTTAGGAAGCTGATGACAGAAACACAAAAGAACTGGGTGCACTGTTTGCCTTTAGCACTGTTGAGCATGGGAACTGTTCCAAATGCAAAGGGATTGACCCCTTTTGAGACTTTGTTTGGGAGGGCATATTATACACCTCAGTGGAAACCTCTCATGTCTGCAGAGCAAGAAGCTGACAGTTCACTTGCAGGGTATATGAGATGGTTTTTGAATAACAAACTTTTGCAGTTAAATTCTCTTTTCAGATAAAGAGCAACCGAAATCGGAAGCACCAGTAGCCCCAGGCACCTGGGTCTGGGTGAAGATTGTGAAGCGAAAGAACTGGAGTTCTCCGAAGTGGGAAGGACCGTACCAGGTACTACTATCGACACCCACTGCAGTCAAGATTACGGAGCGAGCTTCCTGGATTCATTTGACACACTGTAAACTGGTTAAGAACTTTGAATTGGATAAAAACTTTGTTACTGTTGTACAACGAGAACATAATGGCCAGGTACAGAGTGAATAGAGACATTGAGCAACCTCAGAAAACTTGCATGATCATTTTAATAGCTATGCTAATTACACTGTTCTTTTTGTTGTGGCCACTTCTTTTTCCTGCCACAAAAGTTGAACTGATTAAACGTAATGAACAAAACATAGACTGGCATCCGAACTTCAACACTTATCAGGCAATTACACGTGTGTATGCTGAGACTTTTAATCGTTTGAACTGCACGGCCATACCAACAGCATACGGGGGTTTACTGATGACTGCAATCCCCCTAGGGGTCAATGAGACCTGGGAAAAATCTGTTTTTTGACACAGTTGCTATTAAAGCACATGAGAAAGTAGCACTGTATTTGCCTGTAACACAAAAAGGAATTATATGTTTTTACAAAAATGATACCATCCAAGTGGGATGGAGTAAGTGTAATGTCACAGTACAGTATAAATGTTATAGAAAACCTAATGATTTAGGTGGATCTTGTAGTACAGATTATGACTCATTTCTGAAATCTATGCATAAGACTCTTGATCAGGTACAACGTAATCCTGCACTTTTCAAACCGTTATCTGTAATAGATAGGAAAATGTTTCATGCAGGGCAGTCATTTCGTAACAAAGTAACAACTAAAGTAGAGGACTGTTATTTTGTGTGTGGTAAAAAAGCATATAAATGGTTACCTGAGAATTGGTCTGGCAATTGTTTTTTGGGATACCTGGTTCCGGCCATCCGACACACTGCAGTATTGCCTCAGAGAAGTATTCGAAATACCCGAGATGTAACCAAAAAGACTGTTAAGAAACCTGAGAATCCAGTGGGACAGATCGAAGCAGGCTGAAAAGATCATCGTAATGTGGGAGCCAAACTTGCGCACATGGACTTGAGTGATGCTGTCATATCCTGGGCAGGTATATTACCTGCATATGGTGCAGTTAAATCAATATGGGAGCTGTGAAAACTGTCAAAACTTCTCGAAGTAATGAGTAATGCGACTTTTTCTGCTCTTGAACTGATAACTGATTAACTGAATGCCATAAGAACTGTAGTACTCCAAAACTGAATGGCTCTTGACTTCACCCTAGCGACAAGGGGTGGGACATGCACTTTAATCAAAGAAGAATGCTGTGCGTTTATTCCTGATCATCAGCATGAAATTAACGATCATCTCGAGGTAATTCAGCAAGTGTCGGCCATGACCAAACCAGGCCCAAACCCTCTGACAGACTTTTTCCAGAATGCATTTGGTGGGGGGGGGTTCCATCCTAATGAACGTATTGATTGCCATTGGGGTAGGATTACTCCTAATAGGAGTTTGTGTTTGTTGTGGAATCCCCTGCATGAAGAAATTAATCAAAGAATTCATAGATATATCAGTGACTGAGACTATGTATCAAAGTACTGAATTTGAGGAACTGCTAGAATGCGAAACACTTTCATAAAAGTTTAAACTGAATGACTTTCTTAACTGCAAATCCTGGTTGGAAGAGGTTAGGAAAAGAAGCAAACTGTTTATTCTTTTTTGAAAATAGAATTAAAAAGTATTAACAGGAGGGAAATGTTAGAAAAATACGTATTAATGTGTGTATGCTAATTAATAGTTAGGAGAATTAACACATTTTTCATTCTATTTTATATGCACTGTTTTATATATAGAGTTTCATATGAGACTGAAAAGATGCTTTTTGAAAACTGCAGTATGCTTTCTGAAACTTGCAAGATGCCCTCTGACCTAGTAACTGCTAGCACAGCAATATTCATGTTTATGCCTTTTTGAAATGTACTTGAGAAGCAGGTGCTTATCTGCTAGGTCAGGAACGAATGAATGAACAATATTATATTCAGTAAATGTAATGATTTCAAACAATCAGCTCTGTTCGAACTATGAGAACATGTACAGCTGCAGTAACTTAGAGATAAAGTAGACAAAGGATTATTAGAAGAATGAATTGTTAGCATTGTACTTGAATTAGCCATAGTACCTTGAATGGTAATATAACATGTATCTAACTGGTAGTAATCAAGGCCATGTTGTTTTCCTCAGGAAGTTTCACATAAAAATTGATAAATCAGCAGAAATTCATGGGAATTATGGTCAGCAGATGATGATGAAAAAGGTGGTAATCTGTTACGTCAGTTTGGTAGGCTATGTCTAGTTAGTGAATGTATAAAAATGAAAGTATTTCCTGTTTCTAGTTAGACAAACTCTGTAATAGCACGTTTTTGTCTCCTTGCTGCAAGATTAAAGTGCCTTAACCTGAACCTACCGTGTTTTGATCAATTTTAAAGTATATTTTTCTTCTGACACCTGACCACATAAATGCAGACAGAGCATCTACCACAAGGATATGTACCAGAATTTGGTAAAGGAATAGTTAAAATTTCAGTAGGCATAGAGAACAAATTATGAACAACCATGTCTTTTATATTTCTGGCTCTCTTATAAGAGGCAGTAAAGGAGTCTGGTAAATTATTAATCCCAGACTTCCCCCTTATGTAAGAATGGCTAGTAATATCTTACGATTTTTACTAACTCGGCACTATATAAGTAGTGACAAAATATATCTTTTTATCACTAGTATTGCCTGTGTGTGAATCATATGTCTGTTCACAGACTTCATATCATCTGGAACATTAACCACACTAGAGGCATGCCTTCTCAAGCCTTCTCAAGCACAACAATGTATTCAAAGAGTTAATAATTAATTCATCACTTTATCCCCTTTTGTTTAAAGGCTATACAAGAATGTAAAATCTCTTCCTTGAGGACTGAATGTTATTACACAGTCTGTTTATTCTGAGTAGCTCATTATAAGGCAAAGCCTTTAAAATATGGGGGGTGGGTGGCAGCTGTTACCATCTAAAAAATGAGTACCATCATCAAAATGTTTGTGAATCTTTGTAATAATCATATTATCAACAATATTTAGTTCCAAATCTAAAAAAAACAATAGAGATGCCTTTTTGTTCACCATCAAATTCTAAGTCAAAATGGTTTTCCTGAAGAGAGGCTACAAAAGAGTCCACTAGCCATGCCACCACCCTTAAAAAAATTAACTCCTCAATAAATCTATTCTAAAGAACAACATACTTATTAAAAAACTCTTAACTTATAAAGAAACTAACTCATACCCATTAGCATACATGAGTGCACCCATTCCTGTACCTTGCATCTTGATAGATGCAGTTGTTATATTCAAAAAAGTTATGGGTTAAACTATAATATAACAATTCTATGACAAAAGCATTAACAGGGCTAGTGCCTAGGAAAAACCTAAGAGCTTCAAGTCCCACCTGATGTGTAATACTCGTGTAAAGGCTCTTGACATCAAGAACCAGCCAGAAAAAAACATCTTGACAAGTGATAAACTCAATATGTTTTAGAAAATGAAAATAATCTCATATAAGAGTCTAAACCAACATACCTAAGCAAATAAGTATGAAGAAATAGACCCATATTATGTAAAAAAAAATAATAATAATTCTCAGCTGCCACAATTGGCCTTCCAGGAGGGGGTAAAACTTTCTTGTGGATTTTTGGCAGGCAGTAAAAGTTTGCCAAATAACTGCCTTCCACTAAACTTCCACATCTTCCTTGGAAAGTAGCCAAGTCTGTAACGTCTTTTAAGCTATCTATAGCTGCATAATATTCATGTTCACTAGCCACACGATATACCTTTCTGTGAGAAAGATCCATACACATGTCAAAACATTGCATGCAATGCAACACAACTATTTTTTGACCTTTGTCTGAGGGCTTCAAAACAATATACCTCCTAGTACTAAGACATTGCAGTGCATTCCATTCAGCCTTAGTCAAATTATAGCATACTTTAGCTTTTTTTTTTTAAAAAATATTCAAATTAACCTCAATAGCATAATTCACCATAGATGAGAATTCATGGATGGTATTGTATTGTTAACAAAAGGGGGAATGAAATTACTACTATGAGGTGCTGTGGAGGTATCTAAAAGACAGTAAGCATTAATGTCATCATATGAATCCACTGGTGGAATTACATGAAGAAAAAAAACACATTCCCCATTCTCTCCATCTGTGTCAATGGGGGTATCCTCAGACACAATCTTGCTATTTTCAAAATAATCCAACAAATGTAATTTCCTAGACAGCATAAACAATTCAATTTTACAGACGTAATCATGGCAGAGATGTGTGAATGCATTTTAACCCACGCTGTAATACTGACAATTCTGTACAAGACAAAGGGTTTACAATCAGGTTGTCACCACTGGTAACACTGGTTGATTTTACTACATTACAAATATTAATATAGCCAATATCTTCTTTTCTTACTGTTAAAGTGCTGTCCCTCTTTCATGTTCTGGAAATATCCTCGTTTTCGATTATTATTTTTGGTTCCTGGTCTATTGTAACTCCGAAAGTTTTCCTGCATATAATTGGGCTGGTGGGGCTGTATAAGTGGTGGGAAGAAAAAGCCCTAGTTTCATTGTCATATTCCCCAGCACTACTGTTGACTTTAGAAGAGGCAAGAGAAATGTTTACTTGCTGTTTCTGCTTAGCAGAAGCGGCTGCAGAGCCCCCATATGTGTTTTGTTTAACTGTCTTCTTGAAAATGTTCCCCAAGCTGTAATCTTGGAGGTCCCTTTCTAATTCATGAATCTTCCTTTTAATGATGGTCACTGGAATTCTCCCCAAGTGAAGCATTCACTGAACATAGCAACTGCTCAAAATGAGCTGTACCAATTTGTGCATAGAGGGTAGAACAAGAGACAGAAATTTCTTCCCTTACTTTTCTTTGTTTAAGAACTACAACCACCCTGCTACAAGCCCCATGAGGAGCTCAGCATCTCTCCAACTTAACACCACTCTGAGTAATCTGCTGCAATAACACCTTTATCTTTAACCCGGCCAGTGGATACACTGTTATGTGAAAAGCGCAGTCCGGGTCTGAACTGTCTGCAAACACAAACAGCTAAAGTTAACTTTGTGTATGTGTCTACCTGTTTGAGCTAATATTCATTATCCCCTGGAGAGCACTTTGCTTTGGCTTACAAGCAGCCCCCCCAACAAACTCATCTTCCATGTCTCTTTTATTCCCTTCTGTTAGCAAATTAGTATCCATAACTGATCAAATACTGTGTGTGTTTAATTTAATTGAGAACACAGTAGCCTACAGATACAAGGTTATATTTTTTGAAAAATTCACTAACACGAACCAAACTAAGGAAAAAAAAAACGGGCACTGCTCAGTAGACAAGTCCACGTAGTTTATTGACTTAAAGCTCTTTTCATTTGCATTCAAGGCAAACTTCATCAGAAGTAATTCCAAAACGACTCTCGTGACATTTAAGTATTCCAATGGAAGTGATGTGCTAAAGATAGCAAATCACAACACAGTTTAAAAACCCACACCAACTGCTTGAACATTGTAAAAATGTACATTTAAAACATATATATTGTGTGTACTTTATAAACATGTAAATACACTCGTACCAAACTTGAACTGCTAAAAGGTTATTAAGACTATTGAAAAATATATATGCACAGTGGTGCAGCGGTTAACGTTGTCGCCTCACAGCAAGAGGTTTTCCAGTTCGATTCTCGGCTGGGGTACCTTCTGTGTGGAGTTTGCATGTTCTCCCTGTGTTCGCGTGGGTTTCCTCCGGGTACTCCGGTTTCCTCCCACATTCCAAAGTCATGCATCTGGAGCATTTCTCCCCAGGCCTCCACTGAAAACAGGCTCTGTGGAACCTAGTCGGACTTTCCCGGTCAACAAAATGTTAAATAAAAAAATATATATATAATAAGTATGTATTTGTGAATTCTATTCTTATCTTAAGTGTATCTAAACGTACTGCTTGGAGGATGTTAATGTTACTCTTCATTTAACATAGTCCTAGTCTAAATTGACATATGCATGAAAATAAAAATGAAAATAGTAATAATAAAATAGTCTTATTTTGTGTAATGTAATGAATACTTGTACTAGACCATTTGATTGTTTTAAAGGTATTGTTTCTTCTTTAGATTACGTCATCTCACTAACCTCTTAAGTTTTAAAATACAACTAATTGAGCAAGTGTCATTAAGTCCTGGAAGTTTATAAGCATTTAATCTAATTTGCCAAGCCATTTTGAGTTCCTCTAAGTGGAGGGGAACTGGACCACCTCATAATGGTTGAGGCACTTGATCTATAGCCATGTATTTAAATTTATGGTCTTGGCAAGAATGGATATGTTTGGCCAAAGCATTTTCTAATTTAACTTTTGAAATTGCATACTGGTGTTCATAAACTATATCACTGAGTCTTCGCTCCGTTTTGCCAATATAATACACTGGACAAGATTGACACCTTGCAAGATACACCACATTCTTAGATAGACAATTAAATTTAAATTTTAGTCTATATTGATGTTGGTTGCTTGTAAAGGTATTTGTTACATCCATGTGTCAGCAAAAGTTACAGGACTCGCATTTAATCATGCCAGTGGTTTTTGGGGTAACCCAACTTTGTTGTTCCAGCAAGTTTTTAAGATTTTTACCCCTCCTGTAAGTTATATTTGGATGCTCACCTAGCTTTTCAGTTAACAATGGGGTAACTCTGAACAACTCCCAGTTCTTCCATAAGATCCCAGTTATCAGTTTACTATCTATGCAGCAAGTTGTAATAAAATTCAACCGAGGACCCGTTTTACTGGGGTCTATTTCTCTAGTACCCGGTTGGGATCGTCCATGAACCAAAACTAAGGTGTTATTGTCAAATGTGTGGATTAAATCATGCCCTTTGACACTTAGGATAGGATTATAGACCCTCTCTAACCTCTTGTTACTGACTTCTTTGATTAAGGTGTCCAGTACCTCTTCTGGGTATCCTCGACTTAAAAACATTGACTTAAGGAACTGACATCCATCCAGGAAGTCTTCCTGTTGGGTAACTATACGTGCAGCCCTCACCAATTGACCCTTAACTACAGAGCGCTTTTGATGGTATGGGTGGCAACTTAAAAAGTGTAGGAAGTCATTAGAGTAGGTGTTTTTTTTTTATATATTTTAGCTACAAAACATTGTTGGACTCTATTTTTCACCAGTCAAACTTCTAAGTAAGCTATTGCTTCAGTATCAAATGAAGATGTGAACTGAAGAAAGCTGGTTGTCTGGTTAAAGTGATCAACCATTTCTATATTGGTCTGCAGGTTGCCTTTTAACAATATAAAAATGTCTTCTAAAAAGCGGGTGTAATGTACAATGGAGTTAGTTATGCTCTCATTTGAGAAAACAAACTCTTGTCTCCCAGTATGCCATGACCAGGTTTGCTATACTAGCTCCACATGGGGAGCCCATGGCTGCACCCACTTTTTGCAGATAGAAGTCTTTACCAAACATAAAGAAATTGTTTTTGCAGTACCAAGTCCAACAGTTCTGTAACTAAGCTGATCTCTGCATTTGGTGCCCCTTTCCTTTTTAATAACAAAGCAATCCATTCTATACCCAAAGTATGTGAGATGCAGGTGTAGAGGTCTTTGACGTCCACAGTAAGAAAGTTGTACTCATCATTGTATTTTATTTTTTCTAACTCCTCTAAAAAGGACCAAGAGTCTCTACACACTTGCACCTCTGATTTTAAATACTTCTTTAATATATTTTCAATGAATTTAGCACATGGGTATGTATGGAAATCACGCCCATCAACTAAGGGGCGCATAGGTGGATCCTCTAAGCTTTTATGTATTTTGGGAATACTGAAAAGGTAGGGGAACCTAGGGAAGGACATTAACAATTAATTGCATATGTTCTGCTCAATTCTTCCCTCTATAAATAGATCATTAATACAATTTTTAATAAGGTGGTATGCCTCGTTTATCTCTGAACGTGAACTCGGTTGGTATGCTGGAGAGTCCAACAGTGACTTCATACGTTTCTCATAATCCGAGTTATCAAACACTACCAAACCACCCCCCTTATCGGGTTTGCAAACCCGAATGTCTTGTGATTTGATAAACTCCAAGTAGCCTTTTTCATCCTGGGTAGTGCTAAACCTATGTCCCTTCTTACACCTAGATTTGGAAATTTGTCTTGCATCCAGTTGTTAAAAGATAAGAATAGAATTCACAAATACATACTTATAATGTTTATATATTTTTCAATATTCTTAATAACCTTTTAACAGTTCAAGTTTGGTATGAGTGTATTTACATGTTTTTAAAGTATACATGATATATATGTTTTAAATGTACATTTTTACAATGTTCAAGCAGTTGGTGTGGGTTTTTAAACTGTGTTGTGATTTGCTATCTTTAGTACGTCATTTCCATTGGAATACTTAAATGTCACGAGAGTTGTTTTGGAATTACTTCTGATGAAGTTTGCCTTGAGTGCAAATGAAAAACGCTTTAAGTCAATAAACTATTGGACTTTATCTACTGAGCAGTGCCCGTTTTTTTGTTTTCTTTTGTTATGTTTTTCCACCTGATAAATTAAGAAATGACTTGCAGCTTCACAGCAGTTCTTGATCAATTTTGATTGTTTTTCTTAAACACAAACTTGTCTTTTCCTGGATCTCGGCTTATCAACAGCAGTACAAAAGAACTCCCAGCCCATACTCTTGTTTCCCCCTTCCCTGTTTATTACCTTAAGCCAATCCCAAAGTTAATAAATATTACCTGTGGCAGGCACCATTTTAGATTTTACACAGCAGGACTGGGTCTGAAGCACTAAAAGCTCCTGTCCAATCAATATCTTAGTAAGCCAAATCAGGTAATAACGTTTTTCTAAGTCCCTTACTACTTTTTATTCCTAGAGTCACTGTGTGCACTTTATGCCACTAATCAATCTGTATAAATGGCTTGTATGCCAGAATCCATCCATCCATTTGTCCATTCATCTATCCACAAACACTTTTTCCCATTTTTGCACATGGAATTGGGGTGTCAGTTTAACAATAACAATCATCTAGAGTCAAAGTTGACACTTCAGGTGTCTAGCCCTGCTGGGGTTGTTCTTCCATACTGCACACTCATGCCTATGGATAATTTAGAGTGTCCAGTTCACCTACTGCATGTCTTTGAAATTTGGGAGGAAATGGAAGCATCTGGAGGAAACCCACATTAACACACACAAGGCATACCTTCCAAGAACCTTTTGCTGTGATGCCACAATACTACCTGCTGTGCCACTCTGCCACTGCATATGTTTGTTTTTTATACACAAATATGTCAGCCAGCCAGCCAGCCAGATTGTATGCAAGTATTTATCATTCAAAATTGCTGGGTCTTCTTTCACCATCATTGTTTAGTCACTTTGCTAATTCTTTCTGTATACAGTCAGTAGTTGCTTTACCTGTTAATGCACAAGACCTGTTTCATTTAGAAAATCACATGTATATAATTTTTTTTACTGTAGAAAAATTATTCCCCTAAGATTGCTTGTATATTACAGTAACTTTTTATTGTCTTTCCTAACCATTCTATTACCTTTTATTATGGAAAGGAGCACTTTGACTTTGCATAATGATGTACGCATAACTGATTCACAATCTATTTATGGTATTTACACTGCACAGCATGCCTCCATATATATTTTTCAGTAATTAAGTCACATTGCAGAAAACACTTTTACATCTTAAAATAGTCTGAGAGAAAAACTACTGCTTTATTTGTTATAGTAAAGCCCTTTAATAATTTTTATTAATTTCATATACATGTTACTCATCCTCCTTTCATGTTTGTCAGCAACAAGTTTGCATGTTGTCTATTTGCATTCGTTATTTTTTTAATATTTTGCAGTCCAAAGTTGCACTCATTGCCAGTTTTTTACATTCACATTGTATATAAACTGCTACACAGTATCAGAGTGATTACTTATGGGCATGTACTTTTACTAACTGCTTGAACTTTACAAAAGATCATGCCAACAGAGTGGGTATAATAGCCTCAGATATGCTATATCTTTTGCATGTTGTTTATACTGTTGCCTAACTTTATTATCAGGAAAAAAGCAACATATTTCTGCTAGAACTTTTGCATCTTTGCGTGAAGGGCATTTTGAAGGGTGGACCCAATTCTGTCAGTGTCCCACTGCTCAGGATCTTTCATCTTAATGGACTCCACTGTATAATTGTGTCCTGTTGCATCAGAAAGCATGTTGTGTACTTTAATAAGTAAACATGTGGAGCTTATAGAGTAATTACATTTGATGTTATATTCACATGAAATAATTAGTAGGGTAGAGTGCAATGAAGGCTTTCCAGGCAGTGAAAAGGAATGTGGTGCAACATAATGATCGAGCTAAGGGTAGGGTTTTTTCAGTTTTTGGCTAGCCAGTGTTTGACTGAACTGTGAAGTGTAAGGAAAAATACCTAAATAAACAGACAAGTGAGCAAATAAAAAGACTTGCACAATGACTTTATTATAACTGGTAACTCAGCCTGCTTGACTCACTAAGATTTTAACCCAAAAACGTGTAAGGCTGTACAATAAACTGTTTTAACTTTTATTGGTATTCAGTATACTGCTTTGGAGCTCTGGACCTTTGTGTTGGTTCTAAGGCTGTGCATAAATGAAGTGACTTGCAATTGTATGAGAAAATAGTTTTGGCAATTTTTGGCAAAACCCATAACCCACGTGCCAGCAGGTAAGGCTGTGTAATAATAATAATAATAAAAAAAAAAAAAAAAAAAAAAAAAGAAACACAGGAGCCCAAAACTGTTCTTACACAATTTATGCCTATTTTTGGCTACAAATCTACATTACAAGCTAGCAAAATATAAATGAGACAATGCATTTATTAGACTTGTGTAATTATGATGGCAGTGTGGACAGAGCTGGCTTTATAGATGTTAGCAGAGGTGTGGGGTTTGTGAGTGTATGATTAAACATTATGTTTACTACTTGCTTTTAACCATATGGGAGCTAAGGCATGTTGATTATCCTAGTTGTCAAAGAATTATGTAAAATCAGAATTGCTGTTTTCAGGTCATCATTCAGCAATCGCAAAAAGGAGCAGTATAAACAAAGACAGTATGTGCAACAAAAACTTGGTCTGTATCTGAAGGTTGAAAACACTACAGCTGTGCTGAGATAAATTTCATTTCAGAATCCCATTCCTCCATTCTGATAAGGTCCTCTCTAACTGAGCTCCTCAGTTACCTAGTAAGCTGGTTACTGGATGATTGGTTGCCAGAAATTTTACTGGAAACTGCTTAGTCCAGAGACTTTTGGCTGGTACTTCACTAAATAATTTACTGTTTACAAGTTTGTTTTCTACATCACTTATAGACAAGAATACAAGGGGTTCTTTTCTGCACAGAATGTGGAATTTCCAGAGGACTATTTTGTCAAGTGTGTGTTTTTGAACAAATGCACCTTAGACAGTTGAATATATGGCTCATGTCTCTTCAGATGAACATCTGAAAATTAAGTGGCTTAAGTGTGTGTGTGTGTTAGGTTAGCTTCACAACATATGCCTAATGTGATATAATTTATTTTTTTATGTTTTTGGGTTATTTTTAGGGATTATGAAAAGAGGTAATGGGGATAAGTCATTAGGCTTCAGAAAGGATTTAAGGTACAGCCACAAATCCACCCTTAGGATACTCGCAACCCCTGTCATATGCCTGGGGTGAATCATTTGGGTACCTGATGTTAAATTTCAGAAAGCATTAGGGATAGAATCCTGAAAGAAAGGAAGGGTTGAGAGGGATATGAGGAGGGTAAATAGCAGAAGTAGACAGACTGTGTGTGTGTGTGTCTCTCTCCCTCCTCTGTCTTCTCTCTCTCTCTCCTCTGTCTTCTCTCTCTCCTGTCTTCTCATTTCTCTCCTCTCTCCCCTCTCTCATCTCTCCCTCTCTTTCCCCTCCCTCTCTCCCCCAATCCTTCCTTCTCTCCCCATCCCGTCTCTCCCCCCTCTCTCTCCCTTCCTTCTTTCTCCTCCCCTCTCTCTCTATCCTATCTCTCTCCCTCTCTTTGTCTGCTGTCATCTCTCTCTCCCCTCTCCCTCTCTACCATCCTCTCTCTCCCTCTCTCCCTCTCCCTCTCTCCTCTCTCCTCTCTCCACCTCTCTCCTATCTCCCTCTCCCCCTCCTCTCTTCCTCTCCTCTCTCTCCTCTCCCTCCTCTCCCTCCTCTCTCCCCTCTCTCTCCCTCCCTCTCCCCCTCTCTCTCCCCTCTCTCTCCCCCCCTCTCTCCCCTCTCTCTCCCCTCTCTCTCCATCTCTCCTTCTCTCTCTCCTCTCCCTCTCCCCTTCTCTCTCTCCCCTCCCTCTCTCTTCCCTCCCTCTCTCCTCCTCTCTCCTCTCTCTTTCTCTCCCCTTCTTCTCTCCACCCTCTCTCCCTCTCTCCCCTCATGTCTCTCTCCTCCTCTCTCCTCTCTCTCTCCCGCCCTCCCTCCCACCCCTCTCCCCTACCCTCTCTCTCTCTGTCCCCCTCTCCCCTCTCTCTCTCTCCCCCTCTCCCCTCTCTCTCCTCTTTCCTCTCTCTCCCTCTTCTCCTCTCTTTCCTCTCTCCTCTCTCTCTCCCCCCTCTTCTCCCCCTCTCTCTCCTCCTCTCTCCTTCCCTCTCTCTCCCTCCCTCTCTCTCCCCACTCTCTCTCCCATTCCCTCTGTCTTCCCTCCCTCTCTCCCTCCCTCCCTCTCCCCCCTCTCTCCCCTCCCTCTCACCCCTCCCTTCCCTCCCTCTCACCCCTCCCTCTCTCACCCCTCTCTCCCCTCCCTCTCTCACCCCTCTCTCCTCTCTCTCCTCTCCTCTGTCTCTCCCATTCTCTCTCTCTCCCCTCCCTCTTTCTCTCCCTCCTCCCTCTTTCTCTCCCTCCTCCCTGTCTCCTCTCTCTCCCCTCCTCTCTCCCTTCTCTCTCTCCCCTCCTCCCTTCTCTCCCTCCCCTCTCTCTCCCCTCTCTCCCCTATCCTCCTCTTTCCCTCCCCCTATCCCCCCTCTCCCCCTCTCTCTCTCTCTCCCCTCTCTCGCCTCCCCACTCTCTCTCTCCCCCCAAAGATATCCAGGAAAGAACCTTCTCCACCCAGAGAGTTTAGACAGGTACTACAAGAGATCAGCCACCATGGCGAGGGGGGCTTCATCCTGTCCCCTTCTAATGACCTCCAAATTTGGGGGAATCCTTGACTTAATGAGATGGGATTCAAGATCTTGTTTCTGCCTGCCTACCTCTGGTGGGTTCCCTCCTGCTGACCAAATGATTGACGAGGTTGTAGACAGTGCATTTTGACAACCTAACATGGTAATGCTTATCAGGCAAAATCCTCCAGCCTCCCAACTACATACAGGCTTGAAGTAAAGCTGCTTGTTTGTATTCCACTAGCCACTACTAGAGGGAGAGTGAGTCCTCTAAAAAGAGTCCTTTGATCCAACTCTGGTACAAAGACTCATGGATCCTGGATAATTCTGGTAAGAGTATTTTGTGTATTGGGTATGTTCATTGTCAGAACATTGAATTGCATGACATGCATGATGCATGTTTAGTGGAATCTAGTAGTGACAACACTAGAAGCATTGAAAAAAATCATTTATTGTGACCTGTGCCACAAGCTATAGTCATAGGTGACAATGTCCAGCATATCTTTGCTCCCCATGAGGTTTTTCATAATGTTGCAGATGGAGCAGTTAAGATGAGGAGGCATGCTGGACTGGGACTGTGTGTTTCTGGGAACCTTCAAGGCATTCTTCAATGCCCCATGTGATAGGTCCTCTCTATTTGGTCCTCGAGTGAAAGACATGCTGCTCAACAGTGAGTAAGAAAAGAAAATGGAGATCTAGAGTTCAAATTCTCCATTCCTTAATGAACTTTTGCTAAGCACCAGCAGAGTGTAAAAGAATTAGTGGTCCTAAAAAGTGCTACAGCCACCCTGTGAGCAGTATTTAGATAGAAATCTTAGAAATAATGTGAACTTCCTCAGTGGATATCACAATTCCTAAGGATCTGTCCAGCTCTTCATTTCTGGAGGCAATCAGGGGTTGAAACCCTCCTCCCCATAAAGAGTACCAGACCATCACATAGGACAGCTGAATTGGGAAATAGAATCCAGAGGTTATACAACTATACTTTCCCTCCAGATCACCTTAATTTCCACTCCTAGATGCCCCACCCTGTTAGAAGGAGGCAGTCAAACTAGAGATTGCAAACTTCATGAACAGAAGAGCCATCAAGGAGGTTCCACCAGGCCAGAGGGAATCTAAGAAAAAATTAGTACTGTTTTTCATTCCTTAGATTGCAAAAGACATATGGGCCCATTCTGGACTAAAGATGTCTAAATATAGATTTATAACAAGCCAAATTCTGGATGGCCACAGCACAGTCCGTTATTGTTTGCCTTCGATGATGAGAGTGGACATGCTCCTTGGATCTCCAGTATGCCTACCTGCATATAAAAATTGGCAGTGCATTAAGGGAGCCAGTCATTATTAGTTTTTGGTTCTCTAGTTTGGTATTGCCACAGACTTCAAGGTGTTCACCAAATGCATGATAATGGTAGCCACTCACTTTAGACTGAAAGAATTCAGTGTTCCCACATACAGGCAACTGGCTTTCACTAGAACATTTTTGATTCATTTTAAAGACTGCATTAGCTACTTCTGTACTTCACAGTATTAATAAGTATTACAGAGTTCCAGTTGGAGCCTTCACATGTAAAGTACTGATAGGCTGCCACCTGGGCACAATACCCAGATCAGTATTTCTTACCCCAGAAAGGATTCAGTCCATACAGCAATAGGTCAACTCCTCTTGACACATCCTGTGCCAACAGCAGCCCCATCCTAAGATTTCTGGATTTCATGGCCTCAACCTTCCACTTAGTTTCCTTTTTGATGTTTCAGATGAGAATTCCACAGTTGGCTTTGCACATTCAATGATCTTGGGCATCTGATCATCTGACTCAGACTAGCTGTAACAAACATATTGCACTTGTCTGCTGTGATGTGTCTAAGACCTGGACCTGGACCCCACCCTCACCCTTGGTTATGGTCACCATGAATGCAGCTGCCCTAGGGAGGTATGTGTTTAGGGCAGATGGCCAAAAGGGATGTGGACACAACATTAGGTGTCTTTGAACATAAATGTCTTGCAAATGAGGGCTGTCCTCCTCTCTTTGAAACCTTTACCAGACTGCATCAGTGTTGCGTCTGATTGTGATCCACTCGAACAACATGTCTGTAATGTAGTGCATCAACAACCTGGGTGCAACAAAGTTCTGTCTCCAAAGTCAGAAGGCTGAGGCTGTGTGAATGGTCAGCAGGCACCCTTGGCTTGCTGACAGTAATGGACATTAGATCAGGCCAGCTCTTTAGTGGACAGTATCAGAAAGCATCGATTGATGATGTACAAATGATCCATCAGTCTTACAGTGGCTCTCATATGATGGTCTGTTACTGTGGGAGAGCCTTGTTATGACCTATTTGAACCAAGTTCAGATGCAGCAGCAGCAGTAGTCTCTTCTTTTCAACAGAGTCTGACACTTTATGCTGCTATAGTCCAGCCATAGCACCTGTGATTACTATGCACTTCCCTTCTTGCCTCTCACTGAAATTTCTGTGGAAAAGCAAAATGTACCAGGCCAAAGCCATTTTTATGGCCCCATTTTGCTCCCAGCAAATATGATTTCTTCTGTTACATCCTCCCTTAATAAAGAAATCTAAACAAACTTGTAGTTGGAATAAATAAGATGACTTGAAAATGAGAAAAAAAAAAACATTTCTGTTTATTATAAAGCATGTATGTGTTTTCATCTTAACTAATCATGCCACACAGTTCAGAGACTTCATCAGACCTGCATTTGCTTTAAAACTAATGAAGGACTTGTGTGTGTGTGGGGGGTAAATCCTGCAATACCCACATCCAGTCGTGGGTTATTGTCATATTACAATTAAATTATTTATGAAAGAAATTGCTTACCTTTCTTAAATAATGCCTTTGTATAATGACACTTTGTGTTCTTCCACTGGCTTCCTGATTTACTGAGGTACTGTGCATGAGTAATGGTAGGTATTCCACACACTTGCACAGTACTTCAGAGCTAGCATAGAAAAGAGCATACCAATGTGAGTTTACCTATGTGTTTAATTATTTATACACTGGGAAGGTGTGCAAGCATTGCCAGAATAATGAGAGAAAGGGCAAATATATGAGGAAAGTTAGGGGCATTGTATTAAGTCTGGACAGTTGAGAGGTAAGTTGAAAAGCATTGCTTTCTTCGACTGTTAGCAGAACTGTAACTATTAACTGTTTAGATTTGTGCAGAGTGCCCCGAGTTTTTTTTTTTAAGCATATCATAATAGAAAGTGTGACAGCTCAACAATTGTTGAATGATCAAACATTTCTTCTGTTGAGATATGGTAATATTTACAGCTGGCACACTGGGGTGTCCAAACAGCATACATGACATTCTTCATATTGATCCCTGCTGCAATAGCTTTAGCTATATGGGTTATATCCTGCCAAGGATATAACAACTGGCCAGCTTCTAAAACTTCAGGGCACCTTTCATATGCCCAAATTGTCAAGCAGCTTGAGCTAAGCTGACTAAAAGACAAGTCTGAGTGCGAGTCCTTCCAACGATGAAAAGAAAAAGTTAAGCAAACAGCCTTTGACACTACAGCGGGCTAGCAGTTTACCTCAGCTGGAGGTGGGTGACTCTGCTGTGGCCATTTGTTGTACCTCAGACCTCTCATCTTTTACCCTGGATCCTTTTATTGTAGCACCTACAGAGCCACTATGGATATGGTTAGCAGTGTCCTCTGCAGCTGTTGTGGCTCCCCCAGTGGGTAAGGGAGAACCACTCTTGTTGGTCCTGGGTAAAGGAACAGGTAAGGTTTCCCTGTTGTTTCAGAATGCAGTGCCCATCCCTGGGGAAGCAGCTGCTGCCATTAGTAGCATGGCTAGCCACATTTTTCCTGACAAAAAGAAATGGGAAACCAAGCATGTATCTACTCTTTCTCAAGTTGCTGTGGATAGCAGTAGCTTACATGGTCTGGGTCAAAGTTTGAATCGGGCTATTGAGCCTTCTTATATAGTAGTTTCTGGTGAAAGAAAGAGGGATGTAATAGATTCAAGGTTTTATTCTCTCATTTCTGATTCAGACCCTGAGGAGAGCTGTCTTTCTGATTCTCCTTGTTGAGGTTTCTCATTTTCTGGAACTATAGCTAGAGTATCCCAGTAATTTAGTCCCTTAGAAAATACTATGAGTAGTTAGAGAAGGATTTTCCATAAGCTACACCCATTCCTCATGCCTTGTCTGCTTTACAGGATATGTGTCTTACTGCCTGCAATTTTCCTGATAGTCAGCCAGTTGTCTCTAAAAAGGCAGATATAATGTATAAAGTTTCTCAGTCTTTGCAATTTTTATGTAGTATTCCCAAACCTGACCCAGCTTCTATAACCTTGGTTGACTCTTGTGCTGCTAAGCACTTAGTTAATTCTAATTCTACTCTCTGCCTGATTAAGAATGGGAAAATTATTGATACACATGGGAAAAAAGTGTGTACTTAATTTTAAATTGTCAAGCTCATATTTGTTCTGACATATTGTGAAAGAATGAGGAATGTTTTGTCTATAGTTTCTTCTTGTGAAGAAAAGTCCACTTTAAATAACCTTGTTTCTTCTACTCATTGGTTGCAGTGTGTGTGTGTGACTCTGTTGATACTACTTCCAGGGCTATGACCACTGGTATAGTTTTAAGGAGGTTTGCTTGGCTGCATTCTCAGAACCTTCCAGATAATGATATAAGTGAGATTTGAAATTCTCCCTTCCATAGAGATTTAGTGTTTGTGCCCTTTGCTGCAGAGGTGATTGAAAAGTTCGATGAAAGGGGCAAGCTGATCTAGGGAATCTCTACGATTTTTCAGTCCTTTTCCAAATTGCCCAAGGGATTTTCTTTCTTCTCATTCTGTTTCAGCAAAAAAAAAAAAAGATTAAATAGTCTGATCAGAATTCACGTAAACAGACATTTAAGAAAAAGTGGCAAGGAGGGTCCAAAAAGAAGTCTAGCAAACATCCCAGAACCAAGGATACTCCAACAAGTTTGAATGACTGTTTAGAGATCTTGTGATTCCCTGTTCCACCCTGGCTCTATTTCGCTTCCAGAAGCCTGAATCTCCATTTTTCTGTTTAGTAATTGGATTTGGTGATCTTTGTATTGTTTCAGACAAGTGGGTTCATCAAGGTTACAGATGTCAGTGGGAGGAAATTCCTCTTTTTCAGGGGGGGTCATTCCTTATCCTACAGATCAGACTGCTTTGTTTCCATGTGGTCTTCATCACATGCTGTCCCAAGGAGTGATAGAACCAGTT
This sequence comes from Protopterus annectens, assembly GCF_019279795.1. Lineage (NCBI taxonomy): Eukaryota > Metazoa > Chordata > Ceratodontiformes > Protopteridae > Protopterus > Protopterus annectens. The sequence continues at coordinate 192,107,915 of NC_056737.1, forward strand.
CCTCCTTTCCAGGTAGGGAAGGGGTTTTATTCAAGGATGTTCCTAGTCCTAAAGAAAGAACACACTTTGGGACCAGTTCTGGATCTTTCTTTGCTAAACCTAGAGCCCAAATTCAAAATAGCCACTTCACAACTTGTTGCCTCTTATAAGTTTTCTGGTATCACTAGACTTAAAAGATTATCATCATCACATTCCTTTTCATTCAGACTTCAGAAGTGTCTTAAGGTTTTGTACATTTGAATCACGTTAATCAGTTCTTTGCTTTTCGATATGGACTGTCTACATTATAGCTCATTGCAGGCTATAGGGTTATCTATGACATTTTGGAAAAGGTTGGCTTCTAGAAGCTACTACTTGGTCCTCTGTACATAGTTTTTATTAAGCACTATAAACTGGCTTTCTTCTCTAGGTCATGCTGTGATAGAACCATGCTCCAGGGGCTCCTGGACCTTTTTCCTTCCACCTCCCAAATTTAGTTAGCTGTGATAATCTACTCATATAGCTAAGGCTACTGCAGCAGTGATCAATCTGGAGAACATCATTCAGTTGTGTAAGTTGAACTTACCATAACAGTAGATGTTCAGATCACTTCTGCAGTTACCTCTCCTTCCCTCCACCCCCTTGTATTTTGGTGTGTTTTTTTTAATGTCATGCTATGGGCACTTTTTTTTTGTTTTTTCCCTTGCCTTGTCCTTTTAGGGCTCAGCCTCCCCCTCTCTGCTGGCAGAAAAACTCTGAAGGGCTTTGCGCCAAAATTGTCAGCTCAGCTTGAGCTGCTTGACAATTTGGGTGTGTAGAAGGCATCTTAAAGCTTTGGAAGCTGGCCAACTGTTGTATCTTTGGTATAGGATATAACCCATATAGCTAAGGCTACTGCTGCAGTGATCATTTGAACATCTACTGACTTTTTTTGAATAATGTTGAGCTGTTATTGTGTAATAATCATAAACATATTTATTGCTTATATTTCTGTTTGCAAACTATAACTCTTTGCAAATTAAGCAAGCCACCTAATCAGCCAGTCTTTGTAAATGGATGCTTTTATCTGGCTTTAAATAGCCTAATTACTATTGTGATTTATTTACCCAGTCAAATAAATTGTGATGGTATTTAAAATGAAACTAATAACACTAATAACATCAATTTAAACATACATCACTCAAGATATCAGCAACAGTGTCAGCATAAAAACCTTTGTATTTTTCAACACATTACTTAATCTTTTCTTAGTTCTTTCAGGGTGAAAAGGCACTAATGTTTTAGCCAACAGCTTTGTTATTTATAAGTCAAATATATAAGCAAATTAAATTTGCACAAGGTCATGTACACAGAGCTCATCTATACAAGGTGTTGTAACTCATCTTGTATTGCTTCATGCCAACTATGCATCAGTGCTCATGCTATTGTGTTTTATTTAGGAAAATTGTATCACTTTTTATTTTTTCATGTTTTTGTCTTTGTTTCACTGTGGTACACATACCTAGGCTATGTCTGAAAATTGTACAATGGGATTAGTGCACTATCCTGGTAGGCATGCATGCACACACAGGTAAATTAACAAAACGGGTATGACTAATTAGTATTATTGATAAGAGAGTGAACAAGTCTTATATGAGCTGCATCTGACTCCTAGAGTGACCCTGTAGATAGCCTTTCACTAGCCACAAAATTTTCAAGGCAAAGGAGTGAAGAATGGAAGTATGTTATCATCTCTTACAGTTACCTAGGGGCAGTTTAGAGTCCCTGATCCACTTAACTGCAGGTCTTTGGAATATGGGAGGGAAATGGAGCTCATAGAGGAAAGCTGTGTGAATACAGGGAGGACATGCAGACTGTGCACAGAAGGCACCCCAGCCACGAACCGAACTGAAAAACCTCTTGCTGTGAAGCAGCATTGTTATCCATGCATCGTTACTACATTCACCTAAATACAAAAACAGTATTTATAAGAACTTAAAATACATACAGTAATGTTGTGGATAATGCTAGTGGTGATATATTTATGAAAATGTGATTTTGTTTCCTGTATGAACTGAGGTGTTAATTTGCTTGTGTAATGTATGCTATTCAATAGCAGTGTACTATCACTGCTAACAGAAGAATCAAATTGTCATAACTCAGAAGCAGGTTCTATACTGAAAGTACACATGGCAGTGTTTCAGACAGCATCCTTGAAAATCTGCCATCTAAATCTGTGCTGCACCATTCAATCAATTATGTGAGAACACATGCCAGTCACAGTTAAAAACTTAAAAATTATTTGGAGTTGTATGAGGCCACACACTGTCATCATCTCTGTCTGCAGTTAGAAGCACTGATAACACAAGTAATTGTTAGAGTAAAGGTCCAAAATAACCCCTTCTTCAGCTGCAGTGATACAATCAAGCAGAGTAGTACTTAAATGCAAACAGCAATACTCATTCCTACACTGCACCATGAGGGCTTAACATCTGACCACTAAACTGTGATCCCAAGTAGGCATGAAGAGGCTGCTATAATCTCACAAACCATAGAGAAGTGTTTACGTATTTATGCACATCAAACACCAGAAGACATCCTGGTGCAGGATCAGGAAAATCACCATGGTGACCAAGGGTCTACACCATCTTCTTTGTCAGCTGTTCAGACTTGACTTCTTCATAATTAATCCACTCCCCTTCTTCTTCATACATTTCCTTAACTGAAAAGAAAGGTGAGATTATTTATTTTGTACTTGAATGATATCCACATAATGACCATTAGCTCTTAATAAACTCAGTATTCAGTTATGGCAGGAGCTTACTTCAGAGTTAAATAGAAGGAGGTGTGAGGCCTGTGTCAAAGAGGACAGGCACTGCATGCTCACGATGAAATTCATATGAAGGATAACAACTTCCCACATAGCATATGGTGTACATATGACAAACAGTTTGTGTAATAGGTGAAAGGTGACTGTTAAATTGCCTGTGATCTCACCTCCTGATCCTTACAACATTAGATCTTATTTATTTCAGGCTTATAAACAAAATGTCTGAGTAGTTGGGTGATTGTTTTTCTGGGCTGTGAAGACTTGGAGATGATAAATAAAGGGAATAGAAGACAAATCTTTCAATGCCACTTAGACTTGCTAAAATGTAGCTCATTCCTATGCTTAGAGATGTGACAGTTCTTATAGGATAACACGCAGAGTAGTGTTTAGTGTCCCATCTGACCAATGTAGAATACATACTGCTTGTCATTTAGGGTGATGTCATCACCCCATCTTCTCCAAGGATGCAAGACAAACATCTTCCCAGGGTAGCCTTCTTCTCCATAATTGAACTGCTCGCTGTATAGGATCCCCTTCCACCCCACCCTGTTGCACAGAAAATAGAAACTGCTGCTTATTGTCCAGGATCAGTGTCTCTCACCTCCTAGTCCTGGTCCAGTTATACCCAAAATACTTGTTGGGACCACCACAACTTTTTAACTTTGTATTGTGTAACAACGTTCCATCCTTGTACCGTATTTAACATTATGCTCATTGTGTGTGGTATCTCTCAGCCTTATAAAATATAAATAATAACTGTAATGCTAGTTATCCTGGGTATTCTCCTTTTAAGTCTATTCCCATATAAATATTTCTAATGCTCAATGTCTAGACAGGCAGGCCTTTTTAGATCAGCTGCTAATAAATTTCACTTTTCTTGAGTACAATTGCTTCTATTTCTGTTTGCAAACTATAACTTTAAGCAAACCACCTAATCAGCCAGTCTTTGTAAATGGATGCTTTTATCTGGCTGACTTATCTGACAAACAAAATTTGGTAGCTCCGTTGTACCCAATGCTGTATAAATAGTACCTAAAATGCTCATAGTCTTAAGATAAGCCCTCCACCCCCAATAGATCATACCATATAAATAGCTGTAATGCCCACTTTCATATTTAGCCCCTCCCACTTTCTAATTCCCAGCTGTTAGAAAATAGTAGCACTTTCAGCACTACTCTGCCTCTGTACTATGCTGAACCTTTATATACTGTTCAGAGTAATGCATGAACAAGGTTTTTATAAAGGTATACAAATTTATTTAAACTTGTTAGCCATGCTAGAGCACTGATCACAAATGTTTGGTTCATTTTAGTCTCTGCCTGAGAAAGCATTAAAGTTTGACAGTTACAGAGATGTATTGCAAGAGATAAAGTACAGGGTTATACACTTGTTGAGAATATACAAGAATGGTATACAGTAACAGAGATACACATATGCAATTTCTGTAGGGGAACAGGTAAGCAAGTTAATTAAACATACATTGCTACATCCATTTATATACAAATTAATATATATTTTAATAGAGAGTTATATAGATGGCTGAGACTGCTTAAACTATAAACCTAGAGTTTTAAAGTACCTTAGCAGTACATTAGTATGACAGGAGTTTTAAGTACAGCAGTGTTAAATCAGTTAAAGAGAGTAGGGAGCTATCGGTAAATAGAAGTTTCTAGCTTGATTAGGTTATTTGAGATATTACACTGACATTTTACCATTTTCAGTTGAGACTGGAATTGTGGGTAAGAAGATACATTTTTAGTTGAGGCGGATATGGATTCCTAGATTTGAGACCCAGTACAGACAAACAATGATTAGTGCAGTGGAGTTTAGCTTAAGAGACTTGTCATGAGGGTGCAGAATGGTCAAAGTTTCTAAGGCTGTAGGCTGGGGAGTCATATATTAGTCTGGAAGCTGATGGAGAGAAAGTTTGGATCTGAAGTAGTTTACTTAATTTGGGGTTCAACCTGTGGGATACTGGATCCGTATTGGATCCGAGCCGGCAACCTTACTAGCATCTGCTCCAAGCCCCAAGTTCCTCCCCTTACCCATATTACACCTCCACTACCTTCCAACCCCCAGATCTCATTTGCCATGGCTAGCTGAAGCATCGTGATCTCCAGAGCTCTGTGTAGTAAGTGGGTTTAAAGTCTTTAGAAAGTCTTTTTCTCCTTTACTATAGTTGGGCTAGTGATAGTGTAGTTCCCCTACTCCTCCCCTCACTTGGTGCATCAAGTTATCTATCTTTAGAGTTGCTTAGCTTAGTTTTTGTAGTTTGTCAGTGTGTTGCTTCCCTCCCCCTCTGTGTGTTCTGTGTGTGTGTGTGGTGATTGAAGTGCTCAGTAAGAAAAATACTACTTATTTTATTGTTTTAGGTTAATAGGTAGGTACTAGTCTATCGGCCCTAGGGCCTATACAAGCCCAGCCAAAAAGGTACCCTGGCTTTTGCCACCCAAGAAAATTATTTTCCTGTGTCACTGTTGAGCAGAGCCACAGAAGTGATCCCCAGGGTTAATTTCCTATTTCCCATCCAGTCATCAAGATTTTTCTTGAAGAGTGCTAATGAGGATCATTGATATAGATAGGCAGTTTATTCCAGAGTATGGGAAGTCTCTGGGACAGGAATCTATCCATCATGTTCTGTTTATTGTGGTGACAAGGTTTAGGTCCCTAAAATGTGTAGCTTGGAGGGATTGGGATTTCTTTAAGTGGAGCATGTCTAACAGATCTGGGTTTGATATGCGACAGAATAAAGCTGGAGTTTTTTGAGATGGTCTGCATAGGGTATCTGTTTGAGGCTGGTAATCCTCTTTGTGAGGTATTTCTGTGGCCTTTCCAGTTGTTGTAGATGTCTTGTGAGGTACATACCAAAAGGGGGCATTGTACTCTATAATGGGTCTAATGAGTGATGAGTAGAGGGGAACAATTACCTCTTTTTTTTGGATGAGAAACCTTTGTGATGAGGTGTGCCATGTAGAAGGATTTCCTTACTACTGTGGTGATGTGATTATCAAAGGAGAGACTACTGTCCACCTGTGTCCCAAGGTCTCTTATCACACTTTCGGTGTTAAGTATACTACCGCCTAAGTTGTAGTTCATGGGTATAGAGTTTTTACCAAAGGGGATGACAATGTACTTTTTGGCATTGAGCTTGAGGCCATGGCTTTGACACCAGGCATCTGTCTCAGTGAGGCCTCTTTTCCACTGTTGTTATGGCTGATAAGGCCATATTTAAAAGATGTACTGAGTGCAGCCATAAGTGTTCCATGCGGATGGCCACACTCTTTGTGTAATGTGCTTGGGCGTGGCCCACCTTAGTACAGACTGCACTATGTGCGCAGGTTTTAACCTGTGCATAATTAAGGACAGGAAGGTGAAGTTGGCCCTGAAAGGCCTTCTTCTCTCTTCTGAGGTGGTTGCCTCATCTTTGGCTTCTGTGGCCACCTCTCCTTCTTCAAAAAACATAGAGCACTGCTGCCGCTGCCAAAATGTTTATTAATACATTCTGATACCACGGCCCCACCGGCCTTCAATGGAATAACCTCATACAAAACAGGCAGCATTTTATATTCCATCCCCACAATTAATTCAACTTGGACACCCCTGAGTCCCTCACCGAGGATACGGACTTGGATAGTGGTAAAGGTCCCCCCAGGTCACCTCCCGAGGATGTCTCCTTTGGAGACATCATGGAAATCCTTTGCCAGTGGGGAGGTTGGTCTGCCCCCAAACCTTCTTCTGACAAGTCTGTGCTCCTGGAGGTTTTTGGCATGGGCCCATTGACTTCCTGGGTGTCCCCTCCCATAGATCCCTTGGTGGACCTCTTTACCTCGCGGGCATGGAAGGAGCTGGACACATTGGAACCAGTTCCAAAAAGGCCTGACAAGATTTTGAGTCCACCTTTGGATATGCCAGCATGGAACAAGGGCTCCCCTATAAACACTATGGTGGTAGCAGCAACCACAAAGAAGGAACTAGCCCAGGAGAGTTCCTCAGTTCATCCTCCTGTCCGAGAGTCTCGGATGATGGACCGCCTAGGGAAGCAGGCTTACACTTCAGCTACCTTTTCTATTGGGGTGCTGAACTACCTGGCCCATGTCACGAGACTCCAATGCAACCTGGTGGAGTCTCCCCCTATGTCCATGTCGGAGGAGGATGGGGACTCGTTATTTGCAAGATGGCCACTTTGAAAGCTGTCTCCAACATGTCCATGCGACTCTTTTCACATGCTATTGAAGGAGCAGCTAGGGCAACTGGGTCCGGCGTGTCCATGAGGCACAACACCTGACTCAGATTATGTCAATTTTCAGAACCTTTCAAGGCGTCCTTTGCCAATGCCCCATATGATGGCTCTACCCTTTTTGGTAAGAACATCAAAGAGACGTTATCCAGAGTGAGAAGGATGGGAAGACACTGTCTGCCATTGGGATCTGCTTCTCGAACCCTCAAAGTTAATTTTCCTGGAACCAGAGATGACAAAAGAAGATGTGGTTCTGGAAGTCACATTATTCCCGGGACACTCAGGACTCTTCTTCCCCCAGAGGCTGAGGGGGTCAAAATGTATGCCAGCCTAGAGTCAGAGGGGGTCCGAGTAATTTTGGGTCTTGAGATAACCTTTCTCGGACAGACCCGGACAGCAACCCTGGGGGTGGCCTGACTGCTCTACTCTGGAGGCAGTTGGGGAAGATTGTCCTTGCACCTGGCAGCATGGGAGTCCATAACATCAGACCACTGGGTGCTTCAGATCATATCCAGAGGATACTCTATCCCCTTTGTGGGTTCCCCCAAATCTCCAAACACCTCCCAGACGTACCACCCATGCAGAGGGAGGTGGCAGCACAGGAAATTTCCAAGCTGCTAGAAAAATGAGCCATCAAAACCGTCCGCCCAGATCAGTCTGGATCGGGCTTCTACTCCAGGTTCTTTTTGGTGCCAAAGAAAACTGGGTACTCAAGGCCCATTCTGGACTGATCTGCCCTGAACCTGTCAGTTGCCAAAGAGAAGTTCCGGATGGTTACACTGCAGTCCATCATGCCGTACCTGCAAGAGAGCAACTGGATGTGCTTGTTATATTTCAAAGATGCTTCCTATCACATAAAAATGCACGGAAGCTCCAGGAGGTTCCTCTGCTTCCAGCTAGGAGTCCGTTATTACCAATTTTGAGCCCTACCCTTTGGTCTCACCACAGCCCCCAGGGTGTTCACCAAAGTGATGGCAGTCGTACCGGTTGACCTATGGCTTCAGGGGATTCAGATCTATCCGTACCTGGATGATTGGCTCCTCACTGCTCCCACCAGGCATCTACTCTCCCAAACTAGGGATTATTTCTTGATCCTGCCCCTGCATTTGGGGATCACAATCAGTGCATCCAAGGATAGATAATTTACAGTGCAAAATCTTCCTGACCTCAGAGAGAGTACAAAACCTGAGGATGCATGTCTCTCTAATCTACCATTCTCATCTTTCATCAGCGGAATCAGTGTTGAGGGCCTTAGGTTAATTGGCGGCGACCATAACGCTTCTCCCGTGTGCCCGGTTACATATGAGAATTCTACAGTGGACACTAGCTGTACAATGGTCCCTGTTGGAACTTCCATTGTTGTATCCAATACAACTCAGTCGAGTCTGTCTCTCGTCCCTCATATGGTGGATGTGTTCTCCGGACATTCTGGAGGGATGACCCTTTGTTCCAGCCCTGGCCCAAGCCACAGTGATCACGGATGCCTCCCCACTTGGGTGGGGAGGCATTGTTCGGGCAGGACAGTCCAAGGCTTGTGATCCCCTATAGAGACCAGCTTGCACATAAGTGTTCTAGAGATGAGGGCGGTCCTTTTTAGCATTGTAGACCCTTCATGCCTTTCTTCCTCTGGGCACTATTGCAATTCAGTCAGACAACATGTTAGTGGTCTGTTATATCAACAAACAGGGAGGGACCAGATCTTACCCTTTTTGTCACAAGGCCATGAGAGTGTGGGAATGGGCGATTGCCACTGGTCATTTTCTCATCACAACGCACATTCTGGGATGGTCCAACATTCTAGCGGACAGGTTAAGTTGGACTATTTTGATGCCTTACGAGTGGTCTCTGAATCTCGAGTGGGGTCAGCCTTGCTGCAATCTCTTTGCATCTCCTTCCAACGTGAAGTGCAGTGAGTTTTTTGCTCTGAACTCCCTGCCAGTGGGGTCCCCCAGAAATGCTCTAGTCCATGCTTGCCCTCCCAGTCTTCTGTATGCTTACCCTCCAGTACCTCTTATCCTGAGCTTTCTACAGAAAGCTCATCGACTGGGGAGCAAAGTTATCCTCATTGTTCCATTTTGGCCTCGCCAGGTATGGTTTCAATTTCTGGCTCCACCTTGAATCTTGGATCCCATTCAGGATCTGATTTCACATCCTTCAGGGGTTCCTCATCCGAATCTGGACAGTTTGAATCTCACAGCTTGTCTGCTCCAGTTCCTGTGATTGCTAGGACTCCGGGATTATCATCCTCAGTTAGGTCTATCTTGGTGGCTGCTCATAAGTCTTCTACCAGGAAGGTTTATCACAGCAAATGGATACGTTTTTCTGTCTGGGCCTCTCAGAGGAGTTTAGACCCCTTCAATGATCCTATTTCAGCCATTCTGGACTTTCTAGCTGATATTTTTTAACACGGAGCTAGTTCTTCTTCTGTCAAGGTTCAGTTGGCTGCCATTTCTCATTTTCATGTGGGTGAGAATTCTGCCTCTCTAGCCTCCTCCAGGCTTTGTAAAGCCTTTATTAAAGGCACTTTTCTGTTATACCCCTGGTCAAGGATCCTGTTCCCCCATGGGACCTTACTATGGTTCTTCAAGCTCTGGTCGCTCCGCCTTTTGAACCTGCTGCAACCACAGATCTAAAATATTTATCTTGAAAAACAGCATTGCTGGTGGCTATTACCTCAGCCAAAAGGGTTTCAGAACTGCAGGCCTTGTCCATCAAAGTTCCTTATATGATTTTCACAAAGATAGGGTTTCCCTTAGGATCAATCCATCCTTTCTTCCTAAGGTGGCATCACCAATCAACATCAATCAGACCATCAATTTACCTGTTTTCTTTCCTGATTTTGCTAACAAGGTGGAATACAAACTCCACCTGTTGGATGTTCATAGACAGTTATGATTCTATTTACACAGGACAAAAATTTTCCATAAATCTGATCAATTGTTTGTATCCTTCTATAAACCTTTTTTGGGAAAACCTATCACCATGGTCACTATTGCTAGATGGATTTCTTCATGCAGCCTTCAGATCTATAAGGACAGAGGCATGTCTCCTCCGAGTCAAGTGAGAGCTCATTCCACTAGATCCATGGCTACATCTGTGGCCTTTTGGTCTAGAGTCTGTTTGAATGATATATATTATGCAGCTACTTGGTCCTCATCTCATATATTTATTTCTCATTACAAATTGGATTTGACTTCCAGAAGGAGAGCATCCTTTGGTTCTGCGGTGCTCCAGAATATCCTTCCATGAGGGCCACCCAGGAGTTTAGTAGCTGGGGACTCTGTTCCTCAGGTTGAAGACCAAATGAAGTAAACTACTTTAGATAAAGAAGTTATATACTCACCATAATGTTCCATCTGAGTAGTTCTACTTCATTTGTCTTCAACAGTTCCTCCCTCCTTCCCCTGGACCTTGGCATATGAACAGCCTACGGGCTGCAGTTATAGGTCACAAGTATTTTTTCAGTATAAGATTCAGCAAACTTGATCTGGGAGTTGGAAGGTAGTGGAGGTGTATTATTGGTAAGCAGAGGAGCTTGGACCTCGGAGCAGATGCTAGCAAGGTTGCCAGCTCAGATCCAATATGGATCTGGTATCCCACAGGTTGAAGACAAATGAAGTAGAACTACTGAGATGGAATGTTATGGTGAGTACATAACATATTTTTTGTAGTAGTTTCAGCAGTTGTGATTCAAAAAGGAGGTTAGATATTGTTTAACAGGCAGCCATTTTGCTTTTTGTAGTGTTTTGCAATGGTAGTGTGTGATGAGCCTACATATTTTATTGTTGAGTGAGTGAGTGAATGTGATTTTCTTTTGAAGAATATACTATTAAAAAAGTATTTTATATGAGATAGCAGCACGCCTTTTTCTATTTCAATTCCAGGGGGTTTAAGAGGAATGAAGAGATTTTGTTTGCCCAGGAAAAGTAGTAGGATTATTTTCTTTGTTGTATCGTTTAACTGTTGCAAGAAGGATCTAGCCAAAGTCCCAGGTATTTAGATGATTGTGTTTTCGATAGTGGCATTGTAGTGGTCAGTGATGTGTTGTGTGTTGCTAGCTTTTTGTAATTTTTGTTTTGTCTGAAAGAGCATGGTTTCCACTACAAGTTGTCAAAGATGAAACCCTCTGATTGGAATCCTTGACCTCAAATATCTGAAAACGGCTACTGAAAAAACAAACTTAAGCTTTTTTTGTATGGAGCAAGTGCCCTTTTAACCCCAATATGGGGGTCAAGCCTGTGTATCCTTGTATGTGTGTAATGGGTTTTTGAACTTGTTTCTTGTGAGAAAAGGGGAAACTGCAATGCTCTGATATTTGCTGTGAGCTTGCTAGCATTCTAAGTTTCAGTTTGCTACTTGCTCTTTGTTTCTTTTATTTTCTGCTTTTTTTTTTTTTTGCAACCATCTGTGCTGACAAATTTGCTGGATTGTGTTGTGATCCCTCCAGCACCACGAGAGTTATTTTCCAGTACCAAATTAAGTACGTTCACTGCTGCTTACAGCTTATTGCCCCATTAATTCAAGCTGGGAGAAGCAAGTATTTTAAAGTTCACTGAGTAAATAGTGAAAAAAAATCTAAATCTAAAGTCTTGTTCATGAAAATGAAAAATGAAAAATAATACAATATGCAGCATTATAAATAGTATCTCATGTACTACAAAGTACTCCATACTCCCATACAGCAGCAACAAAAAAGGCATAACCCTAAACTTAAACCTAATCTGTTTCTAACTATGAACTAAACATAACCCTACTAGTAATATAACCTTAACTGTAAGGCTTATTTTAACACTAAATCTCGTCCTATCCCTTAAGTATAGTACAAGCCAAACCTCAGAGCAGACCCCAAAACTAACAGTAAAATACCTGTATAAATATTAAAAAAGCCACATTTAACTATGGCATATTTATGTAAATCAAACTTGACAGAATCTCAGCCAAACTGCTTACAGAAAATAAAAGTGATGTAGTTATTTTTTTTTTTGAATATTGCCAAACAGCAGTTCCCAGTTAGACACACAGAGACTGAATAGCTGAAAAAGTGGACTTGAATATGCCTAGTCTGAGATGGCCATTTCTCAAAATATTCCTTTTTCTCCGAGACAGGCTAATGTCAGAGTTGGTATAATATAATTGTTTGGGGGTTATGGGGGGGGGTTAGGGGTGCTTGGCCCCCCTGCAAAAAAGTAGTAATGTTTGAGAATCACTTGTATCCTATGATTTTTTTGGCACTCTGTATTTCAAGTGACGATATTGCAAGTCTTTATCAGATCTATTGAAATTACTCTAATTACTCTGAAACATCTGTGACTGTAGCAATTTTCTCAGTGTTTGCAATATTGTGCCCCCACTTACAATATTAACAGGAGACTTATAGACTCTACATAGTGATTTGTGATATATTTGTCTGACAGAGTAGTGTGCCAGCTTCATATAGCCACTCTCTGCCTGCTACTCAATGTAGCTTACATTAGCTGAGCTTTACTTACTGATGTGCCTAATAATACACCTTGACAATATTCCTTCATTCACAAAAAGTACAGTTGATAAATGCTGTTTCAAAGGATGTGCACATGAATGCATCCAGCCTAAATGGAGGAGGGGGGCTATTGCCTCTTAGCTCCATCATCCTTCCTGACACACCCACATCTGGAAGTGCAGACTATGTCCAAACAAGTTCTTCACTATTTACCCACTTGTGGAAAACAGTTAAGATAACACTTCAAATGCTATAACCAGTTTTAAAGAAAGGCAGCTTGCTAACCTGTGACTTATTGTACCTAGTCACTTAAAAGTGATGGTAACAAGTACTCCGAATGAACTTTTGTACTGTGTTGAGGATACTTGAGCTGTCTTATGCTGTGCAATTGATTTCTCATCCTTATTATCTATTTTGTATTTTCCTGTACAAAATATGGAGTAACTTACCAGAATGAGATCAACATTGTCGTAGGAAGTCTACTACCAAGTTTTTAAATTGATTTTCTTTCTTTTTCATAAGTCTGTCTGTTTTCAATGCCAAGGTCTTCAGTACTTTAGAACCTATATAACTCTTTGTGGTGGGAGAGAACAGACATGACACAAAATGCTATAGGAAAACAAGACCGCTACTTTGTGATATCTGAGCTAGTGATATTTGCATTACATTTTTGCAGCCATCATCTACTGCCAGTGAATTAAGAATCCTAGAATGTATTCCTCTACCACTTTGTCAGCTATGAGTTTTATTTTGGTGAAAGCTTTAAGAAAGTTGTCTAAAGTGAGCTTCTTAGAAAAATAAAACAAAGGTTAATTGCAAAGCAAAACTAATCATTATTCCCCATAAATCACTGAAAGAACTATAGGAAGTTCTGTATTACTTACAGACAAGAGTTGCAGAAACCAAAACAAAAGAATGCAAAGGCATCAGTGAGTACCTATTCATTAAGTTTACTTATTTAAGCTTAGGGTTGCCACATTTGCAGTTGCCTAAAGTGGGACATTTGTTGCAGAAACATAGGATTTTACAGGACCAACCATACTCATGGCCAGTGCAAATGACAGAACTTCACCTTTTTGCCAGACAAAATGCTTACTCTTAAAGCATTTCAGTTGCTTATGTTGTTTCATGTAACGTTAGATATTTCAGATACAAAATAACTGTTTTAAGCAACTATTAAAGAAAACTTGGGAAATGCACCTAAAATCTCAGGACATTTGCCATTTTTAGTTATTTTTTGCAGGACACTTCTGCCCAAACAGGGACCCTCCTGTATTAAGAGGGACAGGTGGCAACCCTATTTAAGCTGTGAATTAGGCCTGTAGGTACACACAGTAAGGAAGGCCTCTGTACATTTTTTTGATTCATATGAAACAGATTCTTACTTCAACTTTTTTGAAGACTTGGTTAGGTGTTAAGTCAGTGGTTGCTCCTCTTGCAGTATTGTAATGCTTTAATCTGTGATTCTTTAGACCCCTCCTTGTTTAATTACTGAGGCTGTAGGGGCCTGGCTGATTTTCTGAACAACAAAATAAAAATTAACAACAAAAACAAAAAAACAGAAAAAGTGAAAAAACAACTGCAGAAGCATGAAATCCAAAATTGTTTAATACTCCAGTGCCTTGGCTAGCAAGCCTTTCACAGAGTTAACATCACAATAGCACAAGCTACACTTACAAATATCACATCATTAATCAAGTAACTGAATCAATTAAACTAATAATTAACAGCTGTGCAAAAAAGTCTTCCACTCAGTTCTTTGTTTAAACCTTGAGGCACCAAAGTGCCAAACTTTAAAATACAGACTGCTTCTTTATATACGAGTTTATTTTTAAGTGCAACATCATCCTTAATCAGAACTTGTTCTAAAATACATGCTTTTAAACTGGTATAATACCCCAAGTGTACTGCATGAAAATGTGGTGCCATAGTGCTATCCAAATTTTGATTCTTAATGTCTCTAACATGCTCTTATAGTCTGATTTTTAACATTCTTTTGGTTTCTGCTATACAGAAGAGACCACAAGGGCATGAGCGACAATAAACCACTCCCTTAGACACACAGGAAAAAATAGCTCTATAAAAAGTCCTGACCACATGAATACAGATAGGGCATCTACCACAAGGAAATGTACCAGAATTTGGTAAAGGAATAGTTAAAATTTCAGTAGGCATAGAGAGCAAATTATGAACAAACATGTATTTTATATTTCTGGCTCTCTTATACGAGGCAGTAAAGGAGTCCAATAAATTCTTAATACCAGTCTTGCCCTTATGTAAGAATGGCCAGTAATATCTTAAGATTTTTTTTACTAACTCAGCACTATAAATATTGTAGGTAGTGGCAAAATATATCTTTTTATTACTAGTATTCCCTCTGTCTATTCACAGACTTCATATCATCGGGAACATTAACCACACTAGTGGTATCTCTTCTCAAGCGCAACAATTTATTCAAAGAATTAATAATTAATTAATCAGTTTATTCCCCTTTGTTTAAAGGCTATACAAGAATGTAAAATCTCTTTCTTGAGAGACTGAATGTTATTACACAGCCTGTTTATTCTGAGTAACTCATTATAAGGCAACGCCTTAAAAATATGGGGGGGGGGGAGTGGCAACTGTTACTATCTAAACAATGAGTACCATCATCAAATTTTTTGTAATAATCATATTATCAACAATATTTAGTTCCAAATCTAAAAAAACAACAGAAATGCCTTTTTGTACACCATCAAACTGTAAGTGAAAATGTTTTTCCTGAAGAGAAGCTACAAAAGAGTCCACTAGTCATGCCACCACCCTTAAAAAATTAAATCATCAATAAATCTATTGTAAAGAACAACATACTTATTAAAAAAACTCTAAAAGAAACTCTAACTCAAATAAACCCATTAGCATACATGGGTGCACCCATTCCTGTACCTTGCATCTTTTGACGCAGTTGTTATATTCAAAAAAGTTATGGGTTAAACTAAAATGTAACAATTCTATGAAGCATTAACAGGGCTAGTGCCTAGGAAAAACCTAAGAGCTTCAAGTCCCACCTGATGTGTAATACTCATATAAAGGGTCTTGACATCAAGAACCAGCCAGAAAAAAACATCTTGACAAGTGATAGACTCAATATTTTTTAGAAAATGAAAATAATCTCTTATATAAGAGTCTAAACCAACAACATACCTAAACAAATAAGTATGAAGAAATAGACCCATATTATGTAAAAAAAATAATTCTCAGCTGCCACAATTGGCCTTCCAGGAGGGGGTAAGGCTTTCTTGTGGATTTTTGGCAGGCAGTAACATTTTGCCACATAACTGCCTTCCACTAAACGTCCACATCTTCTTTGGAAAAGTAGCCAAGTTTGTAACGTCTTTAAAGCTATCTATAGCTCATAATATTCATGTTCACTAGCCACATGATATACATTACTGTCAGAAAGATGATCCATACACGTCAAAATATTGCATATAATGCAACACAACTATCTTTTGACCTTTGTCTGAGGGCTTGATAACAATATCCCACCTAGTACTAAGACATTGTGGTGTATTCCATTCAACCTTAGTCAAATTATAGCATACTTTAGCTTTTTCTTTTTAAAAAATATTCAAACTAACCTCAATAGCATAATTTACCATAGATGAAAATTCTTGGCTGGTATTATTAACAAAAGGGGGAATGAAATTACTACTATGAGGTGCCTTGGAAGTATCTAAAAGACAGTAAGCATTAAGGTCATCATATGAATCCACTGATGAATTACATGAGAAAAAAAAAAACACATTCCCCATCCTCTCCATCTGTGTCAGTGGAGGAGATATCCTCAGACACAATCTTATTATTTTCAAAATAATCCAACAAATGTAATTTCCTAGACAGCTTAAACAATTCAGTTTTACAGACATGTAATTGTAGCAGAGATGTGGGAATACATTTTAACCCACACTGTAATACTGATAATTCTGTACAAGACAAAGGGTTACCCATAATATTTACAATCAGACTGTCACCACTGGTTGGTTTTACTACATTACAAATATTAATATAGTCAATATCTTCTTTTCTTACTGTTAAAGTGCTGTCCCTCCTTGTTCTGGAAATATCCCCGTTTTCAATTATTATTGTTGGTTCCTGGTCTGTTGTAACTCCGAAAGTTTTCCTGCATATAATTGGGCTGGTGGGGCTGTGGAAGGGGAGGGGAGGAAAAGCCCTAGTTCCATTGTTAGATTCCCCAGCACTACTGCTGACTTCAGAAAAGGCAGAAGAAACATTTACTTGCTGTTTCCGCTTAGCATGTTTTTTGTGTTTTAACTGTCTTTTTGAAAATGTTTCCCGAGCTGTAATCTTGGAGGTCCCTTTCTAATTTATGAATCTTCCTTATAATGATGTCGCCAGAATTCTTCTCAAGTGATGCATTCATTGAGCATAGCAACTGCTCAAAATGAGCTGTACCAATTTGTGCAGAGAGGGCAGAACAAGAGACAGAAATTTCTTCCCTTACTTTTTGTTGTTTAAGAACTACAACCACCCTGCTACTGGCCCCATGAGGAGCTCAATGTCTCTCCAGCCTAACACCACTCTAAGTAATCGGCTGCAATAACACCTTTATCCTTAAGTAATCGGCTGCAATAACACCTTTATCCTTAACCCGACCAGTGGATACACTATTATATGAAAAGCGCAGTCCGGGTCTGAACTGTCTGCAAACACAAACAGCTAAAGTTAACTTTGTGTATGTGTCTACCTGTTTGAGCTAATATTCATTGTACCCTGGAGAGCACTCTGCTTTGGCTTGTAAGCAGCCCCCCCACACACACACTCATCTTCCATGTCTCTTTTATTCCCTTCTGTTAGCAAATAGTATCCATAACTGATCAAATATTGTGTGTGTTTAATTTAATTGAGAGCACAGTAGCCTACAGATACAAGGTTATTATGTTTTTCCACCTGATAAATTGTTAAGAAATGACATGCAGCTTCACAGTAGTTCTTGGTCAATTTTGATTGTTTTTCTTAAACACAAACTTGTCTTTGCCTGGATCTTGGCTCATCAACAGCAGTACAAAAGAACTCCGAGCCCACACTCTTGTTTCCCCCTCCCCTTCCCTGTTTATTACCTTAAGCCAATCCCAAAGTTAATAAATATTACCTGTGGCAGGCAACATTTTAGATTTTACACAGCCAGACTGGGTCTGAAGCACTAAAAGCTCCCTTCCAATCAATATCTTAAACCTTTATTACATGATTTGGCTTCCTAAGTCCCTTACTATCTATTAAAGAGTACCTCAGTGGAAAAATGCTCAAGAAAACTTAATGCTTTACTTGTGAGCTCTTGAACGCTAAATGTCTTACGAGGCATAAAAATGAAATTTACTCTCATAGCCATAAAATTATAAACCGCAACAAATGCAAGTCTTTAAACAACTTGTTATAAAAAGGAGTAGAGGAACCTAATAGAAAGTAAGAAAGAACCTACTTTTAGCTCCAGTGCATTCATGGAGTATACGCAGACCCTTACTACCTCATGGTCTGGTTTGGCCCTGCTCTGCTTGGGCTTGCTGCGCACCCCACCTTGACCCCAAATTCCACTCACCCCCAATGGTACTAAATATATAGTGCTACAACCACACCCCCCTCTTTCTTCAACAAATCCGCTATATCCAAGTCATCAATTGGCTCTCCAGTACTTAACCTTTTTATCCTATCTTAAAAAGTTTAAACTGGGGACAAGTCACCCTCAATAATCCAAATGTTACTTGCAATGCAACCACTAAAATACTACCACTGTACTCTCTGCTAACCTTTCTGCTTGTCCCATATCTTATTACTGCCTATGAATATAATACATTCCCAGGTTTCCACTACCCAAAAGGCCTCTACTTTTATAGCTCCACATAAGCTTGAACACTTAATACATCCCCTCCCATCTAACTCCTTACTTACTAGGTATCAGCAACCCATTAGAACAAGATATGCCAACCCTAAAACCAAAAGATACCAAAGTCTATTAATTAAAATCTGGAAGCTCACAATCAGATTACAATGCAACTTGACAGTGGATGGAGATATCCACTCAAATATTGGCTCATCCTCATCCACTGGCTCTAGGTCCTTTACTAACTGTCCCGCTACTACACAAATCTTAGACAAACCCCCAAACTCACTCTTGATCAGTCACCTAAATATCATAAGTGTAAACAATAAGATTCAACACCTATGTACCCTCTTAGATGCTCTTTCCCCAGACATACTATGTTTTACTGAAACCTGGCTAAAACCTTTTACTTCAGATAAAGAAGTTATACCACCAGGCTGTAACATACTAAGGCTTGATCGAACCAATAGAAAGGAAAGTGGGGTAGCTGTTCTGTACAAATCCATGCTTGAAGTGTTCAATAATGCCCTGCAAACTTTCCTGTTTGGAAATGCTGAAATTCTTATTACTAAGCTCCACATTAATAAGAACAAATGTATAAATCTCGTCTGTGTGTATATTCCCCCAGGCAATACATAAATACCCTTGAAGATATCCTACATTGGTTATCCAGCAATTACCCCCAAGAAACCATTGTACTTGGGGACTTCAACATAGACTGGAAAAAGAAGTTATGTACCTACCATAACGTTCCATGTTAGTTGTCTTCTTCTCACCTTCTGTCTTACTGGTTGGGTTCGGAGCCGATCCTCAGCTCTGACTCGGCCATCTTCAAAAGCTCGAGAGCTGTTTACTGGCTCAAGGCCCCCCTATATCCCATGATGCCTGGTGCTAGATACCCAGATCTCGTTTGGTAAGTCTAACTGCAGACATAATAATAAAGGAATCCTATCCTAGAATGCATAAATCCTACTGGAGAGACTACTAGTCAGAAAGGAATAGCCAGAGAAGACTCAGACAGTGAAAAAAATCAAGAAGAACTCTTCTCAGTCCACTAGGATAGGGGGATGGAGGGTGGGACGCAAGAAAGAAGGCAAGAAGAAGACAACTAACATGGAACATTATGGTAGGTACATAACTTCTTTATGTTAAGTTGTCTATCTTGCCTTCTATTCTTGCTGGTTGGGACAGCGTCCCTAGCACCTAAAAACCTGGGTGTCTCATCAGAAAAGACTCTTCAGAACAGTGGAACCAAAGTCAGCTCTGCTCCTGGAAACCAAATCCAACTTGTAATGCGAAATGAAAGTATGTGGGTTGGCCCATGTAGC
This sequence comes from Protopterus annectens, assembly GCF_019279795.1. Classification (NCBI taxonomy): domain Eukaryota; kingdom Metazoa; phylum Chordata; order Ceratodontiformes; family Protopteridae; genus Protopterus; species Protopterus annectens. Next base: position 192,127,625 of record NC_056737.1, read on the forward strand.
CGCAGCACAAATAGATTCCATGGGCAAACTAGCCTGAAAGGCCACCGAAGTAGCTAAAGCTCTGGTGGAGTGACCTTTTGGTTTAACTGGCAATTCTTTATTCCTCAGTTGATATATGAATTTGATGATAGAAGTCAACCACCTGGATAAGGTTACTTTGGAGACCGGAAGACCTTGTTTACCTACTGCATAAGACAGGAAAAGTTGATCTGATTTTCTAATGTCCTTGGTTCTGTGCAAATAAAAGCGTAGCTGCGTGTGAACATATAACTGATGCAAGTTATATTCCACCCTGTTGGAGTGGTTAGGGAAAAACACAGGAAGGTCTATGGACTGATTCAAGTTACCCTCTGAAGAGACCTTAGGAAAGAAGGACGGATTAGTTCTAAGAGCAACCCTGTCATTGTGGAACACAAGGTATGGGGGACGGACAGAAAGAGCCTGTAGTTCTGAAATTCTTCTGGCTGAAGTAATAGCTACCAGGAAGAGGTTTTTTCAAGATAAGAACTTCAGCGAACAAGTAGCTGCAGGTTTGAAAGGGGGCAAAATTAGTGAAGTTAAAATCAAATTTAAATCCCACGGTGGTGGAGGATCTCTCACTGGGGGCCTGAACAGAGTGGTTCCTTTGAGAAAGGCTTTACACAGCTTATGGGACATGATATTGTTTTCCGACAGGCCAATGTGAAAATTTGAAATTGCTGCTAAATGGACTCTAATTGTAGCTGAAGCAGAACCAGCATGGAAGAGTTCTGCTAGAAATTCCAAAATGGAGTGCACTGGGGCTGAAAAGGGATCTATGCTTTTTGCCTCTGCCCAGGAAGAAAAATGTTTCCACTTACTAGCGTAAGTTTTTCTGGTCATAGACTTGTGTGATGACAAAAGGATTTCTCTCACAGATGGGGAAATATCTGGGAGCCTGGCTAGGGTTAGAAGTGGAGCAACCACACTGTGAGCTGGAGAGCGTGCAGGGATTGGTGCAGTCTGCCCGACTGATGAATCAGGAAGTTTGGAACTAGGTCCAGAGTCAAAGGCTGTTCGAGAAGATAGGAGTGCAGGAATGGAAACCATATTTGTCGAGGCCAGTAAGGAGCAATGATGATCATTTTGCAACCCGAAACAGCAGCCTTCTGAATCAATTTCGGTATGAGGGGGAAAGGAGGAAATGCATAAAGAAGTCCCTGGGGCCAATCGTGGACTAGAGCATCTCTGGGGGGATGCTCGGGGAGTGGAAGGAGGGAGAAGAAATTGCTGCACTTGCTGTTGAGGGGAGTTGCAAAAAGGTCACAGCAAGGTTGGCCCCATCTGTGGAAGACTTGGTCTGCAACCACCTGGTTCAGAGACCACTCGTGAGGCATGAGAATTGCTCTGCTCAGTCTCTCTGCTATAACGTTGGACTTCCCAGGGATGTGTGTTGCAATCAGAAACCGTTCGGAAGAGATCGCCCACTGCCAGAGTCTGAGTGCTTCTCGACATAGGGGGTAGGACCTGGTTCCGCCCTGCTTGTTGATGTACCACACTACGGACATATTGTCCATTTGAACTGCAATGGTCCCGGTAGGAAGAGAGTCCTGAAGACCCTGCAATGCTAAGAGCACGGCCCTCATCTCCAAGACATTTATGTGCAGATGATACTCGTGAGGTTGCCAGGTGCCTTGGACTGTTCTGCCATGATAATGCCCCTCCACCCGATCAGGGAGGCGTCCGTGGTCACTGTAGCCACTGGAGGGGGAAGAACAAATGGTCTGCCGTGGAGCACTGATGTGGTGACCATCCACCACGCAAGGTGTTTCTTGCATGCCTGAGTGATCATAATCGTGTAAGACATTGGAAGTTGCTGGAAGGACCATTGGGTGAAAAGAAGGCACTGGAGAATCCTCATGTGAAAACAAGTGAGAGGAACAAGTACGGTAGCTGCTGCCATGAGACCTAGCATTTGAAGGACAAACCTGGCTTGAATCCTTTTGCATGCTAATAAAACCTTGACATGCTGATGAATCACTGAAACCCTGTCTGGTGGGAGGCTCGCTAACATATCTTTGGTATTTAAATTTGCACGTATAAAGGTGATAGATTGACAGGGCGACAATGCAGACTTTTCAAACTTTATTGTGATACCTAGCCTGGAGAAAGTGTTGATGGTGCAGTCTCTGGCTCGCGGAAGGTGATGTCTGGTGGTAGCAGTGAGGAGCCAGTCGTCGAGATATGGAAACACCTGGAATCCTTGCCGTCTCAGATGAGTGGTAACTACTGCCATATATTGGGTAAACACCCTGGGGGCTGTGGTGAGACCAAAGGGCAGAGCTCTGAACTGATAATGGCTGGCTCCCAGCCAGAAGCGGAGGAATCTTCGGAAGTGTCTGTCCATTTTTATGTGGTAGTATGCATCCTGAAGATCTATGGAGCACATCCAATTGTCCTGACCCAGAAAGGGTAAAATGGACTGAAGCGTGACCATCTGGAATTTTGTTCTTTGTACAGACTTGTTTAGTCTGCTGAGATCCAAAATGGATCTCCAGTCCCCTGTCTTTTTTGGTACCAAAAAGAACCTTGAGTAAATTCCAGATCCTTGTTGGTCTGTTGGGACTTGCTGGATGGCCCTTTTTCTTAGCAGTTTTGAGACTTCTTGCACTGCTTTGTCCCTTAGATTGGGTGGAACATCTGGAAGGGACTTGTATGACTTTAAGGGGGTGTGAACGAAGGAGATTCTGTAGCCTCCGGATATGACGGACTGTACCCATTTGTCTTGTGTTATGTCTCGCCAGGCTCCTGGGTACAGTGATAGTCTTCCCCCGACTGCCTCCAGAGGTGAGCAGCCGGGAAACCCTTCAGGGATGCTGGAAGGGCTTGTCAGAGAAGGATTCTCTGCTGCTCTGGTTTTGCGGACCCCCTCTGCCACAAGGGCGGCGTCTGTTATTGTTCCCTCCTCTGTCCCTGGAAGGAAACTCACCACGTGTGTCCGGCAAGGCTCCTTGGGATTTCCAGAACCACATCTTGCCACTCTTCTGACCCTTAGGATATGGTCTGGAGGAAGTGGAAAAACGGGCTCTTACAGCAGAGAGAGTCTTGCCTTCCTGCTCACACCTGGTAAGGGTATCTTTCACCTGTGATCCAAAAAGAGAGAGGAACCATCAAAGGGGGTGTTGGTGAAAGATGCTCTGAAAGGTTCCGCAAAGTTACATAGCCACATCCAAGCATGCCTCCTTAGGGCCACGCCTGTGCCTGCGGCTCTACTCGCACCATAGGCTGCATACGAAATGAGCCTCATGGAGGAGTTTATCACAGAATTAAGAGTCACCAGCTGGGAGGCTGCCTTAGCCTGGGCCCCGTCAGCTGATGGATCTTGGAGGGTATCTCCAAGCTCTTTCAGGAGATCCCTCTGAAGACTGGTAAAGTGGCACAGGTAATTTAGGGACCACATGGAAAAGGTCACTGAAGAGAACATCCTCTTCCCATATCTGTCCATTGTCCTGGATTCCTTATTAGGGGATGGACAGATGAAGTTTCAGCTAACTCCTTCTTTGTGGCCACCACTACCACCATGGCATCAATGGGGACACCCTTGGTCAAGAACTGTTTGTCCTGTGGGGCAGTATTGAATTTTACAGGTCTTGTAGGGGTCGGTTCCACTGTGTCTGGAGCCGTCCATGCCTTTTGAGCCACCACAGACATCAGTGGGTCGAAAGGCGGAGACACCCAGGAGGTGGAAGTTCGGGATCCAAACGCATCCAGGAATACCGACTCATCCTCGGAAGGGCTTAGGGTAGTCCAGTTTCCCCTCTGTCTAAGCATCTGAAGGATGTCTGATAAGGAGACATCTTCAGAGGGGGATCTTGGGGACCCTTCTGACTCCTCTAAGTTGGTATCCAATGTAATAGACTTGGGGGAGTCAACATGCTTCCTCTTGCATTTTCTCTTGTGAGGTGGCTCCTCTGAAAGATCAGGGGAGGCCTTGGAAGAGGAGGATACACCCAAGGGGGTGTCCTGGAGTGCTGGATCCCCACGCTTAGGATCTGGAAGAGGGACAGAGGCTGACGCAGGCACCCTAGGGGGAGGAGCCGATGGGGTCGATCATGGGACTGACTCAGGGGCCAGCACACTCCTCATCACCTCAAAGGCATCCCTGTCTGGACGCAGAGAAGGCTCAGGCTCTGACAAAACCAAAAGCCCTCCCCACACTGAGGGAGACTGCTCCGAGGCAGATGTGGGAGCTGAGATCACCTGCGCCGAAGCACCGAGAGGGAGAGTGGGGTCGGACAAGGGTCCGATGCCACTCACCCCCTCGGAGCCGACGAGGGAGTCTTGGCGCCCAGATCCCTCCAGGGAAGGTACCATGGAAGGGATTGGTTCTGACGAAGGAACCGAAAGGGAGGGTATCGGCGCCAATGGTTCCACGACTCGAACCCCAATGAACTCCAGCTCCAAGCTCAAAGGAAGAGTCGGAGGAGGAATATCAATAGCTGTGGATGGAGCTGACTCCTGATGAGGAGAGCTGGACAACATTTTGGCAAGGGCCCGCGACTTCAAGAGCCTACTGACCACTCTTTTCAAACCATTGTCCGAAAGTCTAGAGGACCGAAAAGAGTGGGATGATTGGTGACTACGCTCCGATTGGAGCAGGGGTGACTTTGGAGCCAAACGTATCGACTCCAAAGAAGGAGACCTGGATCTCTTTTGACTCTCAGCCGGATCTGAAGACCATGTCGTAGCCGACTAGAAGGGAGGGATATCGGTTCCAGCCAGAGTTGAAATGGATTGTGTGGCTTCACCCAATGACGGCTCCGAACTGGGAGCCGATGGTTTAGGTGGCCTGGAAGATTTCACCGTCTGAGACTTCAACGGTGAATTTTGGGGTTTAAGCAGACCCCTCAGAATCAATTTATTTTTGTGCTCCTGCAGGACTCTTGGACTGAAGGCATGACAGATGGAGCAAGAGTCCTGCAGGTGCACAGCGCCCAGACAATAAACACAAGAAGTGTGACCATCTGTCAGAGACATCTTCTGACAGCATGAGTCACACTTCTTGAATCCTGACTGTTTTGGATCCTTGGACATTCTTGGAAGAAAACCAAGGACAAGTTTTCACAAAAAAGTTAAGGTAACCGATACAAAATATTAATACCCTACAGTTACCACAACCCACTACAAGTACTACTACCACAAAGAAAAACAAACTTATCACTAACACTACAGGTTATAGAGAAAAGGTTTTTTTTTTTTAAAGGAGATAGAAAAGAAAGGTTAACAGGTTAACCTCTAACTCAAACAGAAAGAACCTTTTTGTGGACAAGGGAGAGAAGGGGGGAGGGGAAACTTTCTAATTTAAACGAGTTTCTTAGGAAGGGAAAGCTATTTAGAGGAAAAAAATAACTACAATGAATAAAGTCTAACTAATGACTAATACTACACTACAATACAATACAGTAATTTTTACAGGAAAATAACAGTAAATAACAGTAATAATAAAGAAGTTTATCCGACCTGAGCTAGTAGAACAACTCCCAGCAGAAGCGGCAAATGAGATCTGGGTATCTAGCGCCAGGTATCATGAATATAGGGGGGCCTCGAGCCAGTAAGCAGCTCTCGAGCTTTTGAAGATGGCCAAGTCGGAGCCAAGGATTGGCTCCGAACCCAACCAGCAAGAATAGAAGGTGAGATAGACAACTTAACATCATGTGTTTATCAGAACACCCCACTTACCACATGAACCTTTATGGATTTTCACAGGTCATATCCTCCCCCACTAGGATCAGTAAACCCAACAATAAAGCAAGTATTCTGGATTGGATTCTTGTTAACACCCATCCCTTCAAATACAAGAGTGGGACCCTGCCTGATGATGTAAGTGATCACCTCCTCACCTATTTAATCAGGCAAAAAGCTGATATCCACAACCAGTCCATTTTTAAAACAATAAGGAACAATAAGAATTTCAACTGCACATATTTCCAAAATGAACTCAAATCTTGCAATTGGTCAGTTCTGAAACAATTACCACTTGAAGAAGCAGTAAATTACTTTAATACCAAATTCCTATCCATTGTTGACACCCATGCACCAGCATGGACTATTAGAACCAAAACAAAAGTTGCTCCCTGGCTCTCAAAAGAAACCAGGACATAAAATGCTACTTAAAAATAGGGCTTGGGCCACTTTGAGGACCATAAAAAAAAACATAAATCAACTTAGATACAGACAGCTAAGAAATGAAACAAAACAAAAAAAAATCCATCACATTAGACAAGAAAAACTATTACTCTCATCTAGAAGAAAAACACCAAAACAAGCCACAAAAGTTTTGGGTAGGTATAAACAAACTCCCTAGTCCAGGACAGTCCTCCACTCTTACCCCCTTGGATTCTAACCAAAAAACCCCAGCAGAAATTCCCAATACCTTTAACAGCTTTTTTACAACAACCATCCAGAACCTAGCTAGCCATTTATCCCCTGGATGCCCATATTCTCCGGCCACTATACCCTGCTCCCAACTCCTGTTTAACTTCAAGCCAGTTTGCACATCTTTGGTCCCAAAATTACTTAAAAAAAACTAAAGCCCACCACCCTGTCGGCTGATCTCCTCCCTGCAGAATGGCTACAAAAAACTGCAGATGCCATAGCATACCCCATTACTATCCTGATCAACAGAGCTATAATTGAAGCATCCATTCACTTTGTCTGGAAGATATCCCATGTCATCCCACTCCATAAAGGGAGCATCTCTACTGAACTTTCAAACTATAGACCCATAGCTATTCTGTCACCCTTGGCTAAAATTATGGAAAAATGCATCCACAATCAACTCCTGAACTATCTTATCCATAATAATCTTCTAGCCAACACCTAACATGGCTTTAGACCATTCCATAGTACAACCTCAGCCCTTCTCTCCTTCTCTAATGTCATTAACCAACACTGAAACAATAATAAACTTTCCTCTGCTGTCTTTCTCAACCTTTCAAAAGCCTTTGATATGGTAAACCATCAAATACTCATAGACACTTTGAAATCCATCCCCCAGAGGACCAGGCCATCCAGTGGTTTCAATCATATCTCAGTGGTAGACAGCAGGCTGTCCTATGGCAGAGCAAACTATCCACCCTTTTACCCATCACCCACGGAGTACCCCAAGGGTTCATACTAGGTCCACTATTATTTTCTACTTTCATCAATGATTTGTATAAGGTCATCCCAAATGCAACATCCATTCAATATGTGGATGACTCCACTTTAGTATGCTCCAACACTTCACCTACAGAGTTGCAGATTCTATACCAAAATACTTTTAACACAGTTGAAAATTGGCTCCTTAACCATCGTCTCATGTTAAATCCTAATAAAACCAAACTGCTGCTTTTCTCCCCCACTCACAGATCTGCCCCATAACCTTTACAATAAAATCCAACAACTGCACCATTATTTCCCCATATTCCTCACCCAAACTGTTAGGAGTTATAATAGATAATAACCTTAAGTTTGATCTGCATATCAATACAACTATTAAAACAGTTAATAAAAAACTTGGCTCACTATATAGGATCAAGCCCTTCCTAACGCCATTAGCCAGAACTATAATTGCTCATGCACATCTACTCTCCACCCTCCTATATGCTTCCCCTCTATTTACAAACCTCAGCAAAACTGACCTTAATAAATTTTATAGCAGCTACAATCACATTGCTAGATTTGCTAGTGATGTAGCCTACAGAACTCATCACTGTCATAACCTAAATTTACTAGGATGGCTTGAACTGTCTAACCTGTGTTAGGTTAACAACTAATAGTTGCACACAAGATCCTGCACCAACCACATAATACACCCATACTTAAAAAACTCATCACCCCCTACAGTAACCTTAGCAACTTCATTCATCTGAATGACTACTAGTTCAAACTCTCAAATCCAAAAACACAGCCAGTAAACCTCTATTTGCTAACTCTGTTGGCAAAACTTGGAATTCTCTTCCTGCTAATCTTACATTTGAACTCTCTCTACCTCAATTCAAGAAAAGTCTGATTCAGTACTTTAAAAAATGATGGCTATGTCCTTGTCCTAATCCAGACTAACTCTAACCATCACTAGTGTGCACATGGAGGACTTCTCCCTACACTTTATTGTTTTTTAACTTATAAATCCTATGATCTCCTTGGATCTACTACCAGGTTAGCCTACTAGGCATTCAATACCCTATCATTCTTAAAAACACTGTCTAGAATTTTCCATCTGAGTAAAAAATGTAATAACTTTTGTGCATATTTTTTTGTGTTTGTTTACATCTGTGTAAAATCCTTTTATTTGTGTTTTATTTTGTGTTTTAAACTGTAAAAATGTAACAGTTTGAATGTCTTTTTGGAGCTTTTCTCCCCGGGCCTCCGCTGAAAATGGACATGTATACTCGGACTATCCCGGTGAACAAATGTAAAATAAATAATAATAAGAACATCTCTTTCAACTAAAATCTGAATCCATTCTTTAACATGAACTGTTTATTAGCAGGATCAGTAGAATTAAAAGGCTGGTTTTGTTGGCAGTAGGGAATGACACATTTACTTTGCTAGTCTAACATAATGCTACAATGAAAGACTGCAAGTGTCATAAATTTCTTGCTTTTAAAAACGCAATGAACAACCTGGGTAATTGTTGATCCTACAGCCTGTAGTATGAGAGTGGAAGTATAAACAAACAAATAAGCAGAACCTGTTACTTTGCTATTTCTTTAGATGGCTATATATTTATTCACTCCAGCCGCAGCTCAGTGGAACTCAGTAATGGAAGACTAAAGCTGGGGAATGTATGTAGGATAACTTGCTGCAAAGAAAGTGAAATCTGTGCAACATAAGGTATAGCAAACAAGTACTTGGAACAATAGTTATAGATGAAAAAAATTGTAGACATGGGACCTCATTGTATGTGAGATGCTGTATCTTAGACACATTACTAGAATAATTATTGTAGCAGACACATGCTGTCAGGCAAACTACTTCTGCTTCTGTATTATTTATTTGCAGTGCAAAAGTGATAATAACCTTGAGTGGAGAAAGGATATCATCATTGCCAGTTTGATTCAAAAATTCATGGTCAGTTTATTTGGCTTCAGTTTTGGTCCCCGAAAACATGGAGGATTATCCATAAAGATGTCATTAAATATTTCTTCTGAGAGGTCAAATACAAGCTGTCAGAGGGGAAAACATTTATAATAATTTACCCATGGGAACAGATATGGAATATACATTGTATAATAATCTGACAGCATCACATTAAAATGATTATTAATAGTAAATTAAAGAACAATGATTTTAAGCTTTTGGATTTTATGTTGTAGTGCCTCTAAGAAAAAAATATATCCAGTGTGTGAAATAAGTTACCAAGTGAGATAAGTTATTTTATTTATTTATTTATTGACATTTGTTGACTAGGAAAGTCCACTGGGTCAGAATAACCCATTTTCAGTGGAGGCCTGGGGAGAAAAGCTCCAACAATACATTAAAAATGACTACAGCAAACAACTAAAAAAATATTATACAACAGGATAGAATTTACAGTAATAATATTATAGGTTTATAAGTTCTTTCTTGCAGCCAAGTAGACCATCTGGAAGCTCTTTCAATACTGGTAGAAGACTAACAATGCCCCCCATTAAGTAGACTTTCTCCACATATTTCTGGTAAAAAAATTGTGATTGTCCATCCATTCACTCAGACTGATTTAAAAGTTTGCTAGCAAAGTACTCTGCTTAATATGTAAGGGCAGCATATTCCAGAACAGGCTGTTTAATAGTTCTTTAAACAAATGCAGTAACTTTCATAAAAGTGGCAACACTTTGTCTTGCAGTTACTGCTGTGGGTTGTTAAGAAGCTGTTCCCTGTAGTTCATGGTACAAGCTTTGTTTGACTCCTCCCACTTCCATATGTCTATTATATGACTCTGAGCAAATCACCTACATAGACTATGTTTTCAAGTCACCCTAAAAGGGAACACTTACGTCCAGTGGGTTTACACAGTCAACAAGTGTATTAAAAAGCACTTTAAAAAATTTCATATTCTGCCTTTAATACCAGCCCCACTATATCCGTTTCAACAAGTATAATAGATCACAAATGTAATGTGAACTGACACAAATAATGGTGTTTATTATTTTGGCCTTATGAGGGGTCTATGTTACATTATACCATGACCCCCCATTAATATTCCAAAACGTGCACGCTGATTGGCCAGCGTGCACATTGTAAATCGACTTATACTAATGAAAAAAGGTCCGGTCGCCCGGACTTTTTCCATTAGTATAAGTCTCTTTTAAAACACTGTCTCGCTATGTTAAAAGAGTTTAACATAGCGACACAGGTTTAAAAAAAGCAACGGAGATCTCTGTTGCTTTTTTTAAAGCTGTCTCGCTATGTTAAACTCCATTAACATAGCGACACATTATGTAAAAAGCAACGGAGATCTTGCTTTCTCCATTGCTTTTTTTTTAAACCTGTCTCGCTATGTTAAATGGGTTTAACATAGCAAGACAACTTTAAAATAAGCAACGGAGATCTCCGTTGCTTATTTTAAAGCTGTCTCGCAATGTTAAACCCATTTAACATAGCAAGACAGGTTTAAAAAAAAAAAAAAGCAATGGAGAAAGCAAGATCTCCGTTATATGTTCGCTATGTTAAATGGGTTTAACATAGCGAGAGAGCTTTAAAATAAGCAACGGACATCTCCCGTTGCTTATTTTAAAGCTGTCTCGCTATGTTAAACCCATTTAGCATAGCGAAACAGTAAAAAGTAATGGAGATCTTGCTTTCTCCATTGCTTTTGGCCACAGCTCTGATGTACTGCGTAGGCATGCGCAGTACATCAGAACTGCATGATACCAGACAGCTGCGGAAGGGCAGCAAAGAGGCATTATACAATGCCATTATTTAAGAAAAGTAATTATTTCTTTTCTTAAATAATGTCATAGTATAATAGCAATAACCCACTTCTGGATGTGGGTAATGCGGGATTTACCCACGGTTGTCTTTGTTTGGTCCCTCGGGCTTCGCCCTTGGGACCAAACCACACCAACCGTGGGTAAATCCCGCATTACCCACACCCAGGTGTGGGTTATTGCTATACTGTTTCACAGTCTAGCACTGACTGCAAAATGCTTTCCTCTGAGTTCCATGCAGGATACAGCATAAATACCTGATGTTTTAATCACACGTTCTGAACATTGTGACCTTTTTCAGTATTAAGTGCAGGATAAGATCCCACTGGTTATATGTCTGAACAGTTCCTTCATTCACTTTGGCACTTTTTTTTAATTATATTGTGCCTTCTCCCCACTTGCATTTGTCTTTCTGAATGGTAATTACTGATCCCAATAAAGAAAGAGGCAGGCATTCTACCAGCACTTTTTTAAAGAACTATCTCGCTATCCAGAAAACAGTCTTCCATAGCAAACATTTTAGCTCATGAATGATTGCGGATTTAAATAAAATGAGATGTTTTATCTATGAAATGCAATTCCTTGGTTAGTATTGAGCATTAAAGCAATAACCCACAAATGGGTGTGGGTATATCAGGTCTTACCCACTGTTGGCTTGGTTTGATCATGAGGCCAAGCACAAGTGACCTACAAAGCCAGCCATGGGTAAATCTTGATATACTCGCACTCATGAGTGCATTATTGTTACTATACAATGACTAGCAACTAAACTAAGTAAATAAATGTGCTGTATAAACACAAAGCTGATAGATGGCCAGAACATGCTTTTAAATTTTGTATTTTGCATGTTTAAGAATCTTTGCTTGGTGGTAACATTTCTCATTATACTGAATTAGAAAGCATACCTTCTCCAGGTCTGAATGGGCACATATCTTTGAAACCACTTCTTAATGACAAACATATGAAAGCATGAAATGATTATGCAAATATATATTCAACCTTTTGATTTTAGTATGTTTTATTTATTTGCGTATTTAAATATTAAATGTTGAATTTTATGGGACCTTATTTTATTTTGTTTTAAATGTGCCTTATGACTAGCATTTATATCATGTAACCATCTCACATTATATTTAAATGTGTCACATGACTAGCATATATCATGTGACCATTCCACTTTGTATTTAAATAGCGGTTGCACTTGTTCTATTTAGATTTGCCTGAAGAAGCCACTTGTGATATTGGAATAAACAAAGTGTTTTTGTTCTTTCAGTGCTTTGTGTGTTTACTTAGTGGTTTTTGTTTTTATGGTTATTGCTATTATACAATGACATTTATTTAAGAAAGAAATTCCTTACCTTTCTTAAATAATGTCTTTGTATAATGGAGCCATAGTGTTCTTCAATGTTGCTTGCCATTCTTCCTTGATTTTTGATGTACTGTGCATGCGTATAGCAGTTATGTTACCATGCTTGCACAGTACATCAGTGCTGTCAAATTAAGGTAATGGAGATAAAAGATTCTCCATCTGTTGCTTTTTTTTTTTAAGCATAGCAATGGAGAAAGAGAATCTCCATTGCTGCTATGAGACCAAAATCTGGACATTCTGCGAAAATTTGGGCAGTTGAATGGTACAAGAGTCTGCTGAGATTTATGGAGGGACAGCACAAAAAAAGAAGGAAAATCGGGTGCATTGTTTTCCTTTTATTTTTCAGAAGGTACCTATTTTTTTTGAGGGGGGGCTGTCCCACAATAGCATAATCCAATAGAAAAGTCTGGCCATTGAATGGTACCTTAGCAGCTGGACTTTTTTCCCTTGGTGTATGCTCGATGGTCAGCCCACACAGTGTGCCCGCTGTAAAATCAGCTGCATGTATTTGAATACTAACGAGCTATCATTCTGTAATACAGAAGAGGCCACAAATAAGGGGATCTCAGGGTAATACTGTATGTGAGCTGGTTTTCAGTCCTCTGGCCCCCAAACTGTCTAATTTCTAGACATTGTACCTATAATGGCCTTGATGAGAAATGGGTAAAGTCTTCATTAAACATGTTTAAATATTTGAAAATCTAGTCAGCAGAAAGTGAAAATGCCTGACCTCTTCCAGGCAGAAAACTATAATCATTTTGACACGCATGTCTTTTTGTATGGAAAGATTTTTAAATTGTAACATCACTGTCTGTTTCACACTGCAGCGGTAGCGTTGTTGCCTCACAGCAAGATGTTCTCCAGTTCGATTCTCAGCTTGGGTTGGGAGGGCCTTCTGTGTGGAGTCTGCATGTCCTCCCCGCGGTTGAGTGGGCGTTCGAAAGACATGCGTTGAATGGGCGTGCCTTCGTTGAAGGTTGGGCGTCGGGCTGGCAACTCGACACCATAAAAACTAACTGCCAGTCATTAGTGGACCGGAGTTCCACTGTGGCAACCCCTAACCGGGAAAAGCCGAAAGACAAACAGCAACAACTGTCTGTTTCACACTGAAAGAGAGAGAGGCCCCTGATGCTTATAAATGTGGAGGAGTTGGCTATCCTGTATGGAGGGATTGAGGCCTGGGATCTGGATGTACTGAATACTTATCCATGCTCAGCAGTCTGAGAGGGACTGGTAATCATAGTGAAGGTGTCTCAAGGTGAGTAATATATTTAGACAAGCACATGCCAGAGGGGCATTACATTCAAGAATGGGTCTGATTAGATATGAGTAAATGTGAATTAAGACTTTTTTGAGTGTAGAGGAGATACTTTTGGAAATTAGATGAGACAGAATGCTTAATTACTATGGAGACCTCATGGCCAAGTGATGAAGAATTATCAACAAGAATAACTAGATTCTTTGACAGTGTCTCATTGGAAGTTTTGTTACCTATATTGTATGTAAAACTGTTTTGTTTACCATAATAAACTGTACTACGTTTTTTCAAATTTAATCTGAGACTTTCTATTGCATCACTTGTTAAAATGGTCTAACCTATGTTGAAACAATTCTGAGGCAGTAGAAGATTGAAGAACACGACATATTTTATAGTTGTCTGAAAACTTAAATAACCACAGTTTTGTCCTGAAGGTCTAAGAAATAGATGCCAAGTTGGAGAAGTGGTGTTCAGCTTGGCGCATGTCTGGTAGCTGACACAGAGGGTTGAGGCTGTAGTTTCTGTAGTAAAGGGTTTAATTTCATCAGCCATTATTTGCTGACTGCATGACCTTGAGCAAGTCACTTAACCAGGCAGTGCTTAGGGGCAACTGGGAATTTGGATTAGGTTCCTCAGTGAGTCAGTGGTCCCCTAGACTGAAAGCCTAGTAACTACCTGTGAACCTATCTATATTTAAGGACCTGGATTTTTGTTTGCCAGCCATCAGTTCGTGGTGGCTTTGGAGTCACTGCAAAGAGTTATGACTCCATACACGATGTCACGCCATTCTTCCACTCTGCCTTTAAATATTACTGAACATGCCCTATGTTCATCTCGCAGCTTTCATTGATATGAGTGCCACTGATATTTAGCTCGAAACATGGATAACTTTGGAAAGTGTTCTACACTTTCTTCTTTTTTTTCCAACTCTCTCCTTTCATCTTCCATCATCAGTACTGGCTACCTTTCCTTCTCTTACATTTCCACATTTACATATTGTTGTGGCAGCATAGTTTATAGTAATGTAATACTATTAATACTAGCAACAGTATAGTAGCATTCATTCTGTATTATCTTTAGATGGATCCTTTCCTCCAGTTCTTATCATCTTTCTCATAACCTTTCTGTCTCAGTGTTAGTAATATTTCTAGTTCGCGTAATGTTTTAGCCTTCATGGAATACTTTAACTCTCTCATTTAAAGCTTCGTAGAAATGTGCAACCTAGAAATTTCTCTTTTTTTCTCTCTCTCCAAATTTTGCTATCTTATTTGCTGACTAGAAATCATCATTGTCCCACTGTCACTATCTCATTCTTTAGATATATGAATACACCTTTGTTATAATTAATAAATGGCTATTCCCATGTGAAAAGGGTTTTGTACTGTTTAGTTTTCTAATGTGCATAGAGTGTTCTCTGATTTTTGTTATTGATAATGTAGACAGTATGATGCACAGGTTTAATTTGGTATTGTTCCCTTACCAAAATAATAGCTAATCAATCAAATAATGCCCACTTGAGGACAACACCAATATTTGGCTTTCACAAGATTTAAACTTTTACTAAAGCAAAGAGTCTCGTCTTGTAAACGCTGGAATACATCAAATTACCCTATTTTCTAGCAGATTTACTTAAAATCTGATACAAACTGTTAGACTGTGTAAAAAGTCAAAATGAGATTACTATTTTTCCAAGCAAAAAGTTCTGGTGGATACTCCCAAGACATATTTCTCAGAAATAAAATCACTTTTAGGAAAGAATAGTTCAGTAATCAGCCCCCACCTCCAGTGCTGACACAGCTTCACCACTTGATTCAGCTGACATTCTTAAAGATTATTTTTTGCAAGTCTTTGTAAACCTTCACCCCATACTCCCCAACTCCACCATATTTATCCTGCTAACTTTAACACTCCGAGAAGACCTTCTGCCTGTCAATGTAACGTTGACCTTCATGATAAATTAAAAAAAAGGGGCTGCATTCTATATTTTAAACTGCTATCACTCCTAAACAAAATCTTCCCTCATCATAGTGACTATCCTAGCTAACCAGAAATTGGTTAAAGTTCTTGGTCTCTCCAAGTACAGTTTCTCCTCTTCACCTGAACAATATCAGGCCATATCTGATCTCACACATACAAGAGTATGTGATGAACATTTTAATGCAGTTCCTTATGTTTGGTTTGTAAGACATGATTATTTATGATCTGCTTCCCAATAAATAAATACATTAAATCGAAGTCTTTAAACTATAATTGAATGCAAAGAGAACAACTTTAGTATTTTTTTTGGAAATGAGTAGAAGATGAAGCACAATATACTGACTGACAAGTGTAGACAGAGACTATACATCCTTATGCTGGAAGTGAGTGTAGGATAGAAAAACTAATATAAAACCTAAACTTGTACCACAAAAGTAAATCTTTTGGCTGATGTTACCCTTTCATATGCTGCCTCATGAACTTAACTGTCAGCAACAGGTAAGCTTTTGACAAAAGAAGTTTGTTCTCATCACTACCACATTTGTAAGACCTCCATATTTCTTGGAAGCACAGTCTACCATTGTCTTGATGTAATCTAGAAATGACAAGCACGTATTACACACATTTCAAGCTAAATCGGTTAGTGCAGTCTCTGTATAATTTTGCAGTGAAGTTGTAGTCATCTGATCATGTCCTTAGAAACAAAGCTTTGCTTTATGTACCTTATTGTCGCAATAGTGCTGGTCTGGTGTGATCACATGATACATGGTTCTTTTATCATGAATACTAGTACCCATACTTCATGCCCTTGTATGTGTATAGGTAATGTTAACACTGTTTGACACACACAAATATAAAAAGAGTTGTTATAAAGGAATACCTTAACAGGGTTTAGCTACTTCATCACTTTCTGTACTAGATATGAGGGTAGAATACCTTCTGCTTAGTTACATTAGAACATATGGAAAACAAGCAAATATATATGGGTATGCTAGGCTAATGAAAATAACCCACCTTTCCCAGTCAGGGTTTTCATTCATTTAGTCATTCACTCATTTCCAGATTACCTGTTTAATCTAGTTCAGAAACTTGTGGAAACCTGAGCCTATTTGAGCACTCAGTGAGTGCAGTGCTGAGAAAATTAATCCTGGATTTAGTGGCAGCCTATAGCAGAATCTACAGCAATAAGGCTTCCCTTACAATTCCAAATCTTAGAAAAACCCTTTCTGTAACACTACCATTATACAAGATAACACAGACATGTACTATGTATACAAATGCACACATGCATAACAGTAAATTTGTCCTCTTACTCTACCCTTAACCCAGAAACACACACACAACACTAAATCTATTCCCTTGCCTAACCCTTACTCTGACGGTAATCTGGAAGCAATCACTCAGTACTAAATCTCTTCCCTTACCTAGCCCTTAATTTAACCCTAACCCAAAAACACTCCATGTGCACATATATGCATACTCACTCGTGCTCTCTCTCACTCACGCTCTGTCTCTCTCTCTCACTTGCACTCCTGCTCTTGCTCGCTCTCTGTCTATCACTCCTTCTATTCTTAATCTGCAATGACAAAGCTTTCAGTAAATCCTAAATTTCAGCTTTAGCATAAGAAACCTATGATTAGTTGTCACAACACACATTAGTCCATTTGACAATTACTGCTTTCATTAAAAACAGCACTTGATAATACAAGCAGTCAACAAGTTTTCTGGACAGAGAAAACTAAAACTACCACAAATTGACATTTAATAAAATATGTGCCCCCCTAAAAAGTGTGTATGTGTGTGTGATGTATATATATATATATATATATATATATATATATATATATATATATATATATATATATGTGTGTGTGTGTGTGTATGTGTGTGTGTGTGTGTAATATAAAAAATATGTGATGTCCCTCCTCTGGGCCAGTAATCAGTCAGCCTCAGTCCTCACTACTGACACCAGTGGGGAATGTTCACTTAGGACAAAAATGGATGCACACACTACATTTTCAAATGCAGATCTCTGCACCAAGCACAATTTCCCTTAAGAGCACACAGGAAGCACACTCCAGACCTGGGGCTGGGTTTCCTTTCTAGGCCCCAAATAAAATGTCACCTTTCTCTCTGCAGAAGACAGTGCTCTGTGTCCCTGTTTCAAGTAGTTCACACACACACACACACACACACACACACACACACACACACACACACACACACACACACACACACACACACACACACCCTACCTGGGAAAGACTAGCACAGATTTACTAGGTATGTCATCTCCACTGAGCCAATAAGGTAGATTCACTGTCACTAGCCAGCTACTGTAAGGCTCTTACCAGTGTACCCAATTATTCTTAGTAAAATCAATACTTATACAAATGGTAGTGTTTCCAAGTGGCAAGGCTTTTAGGAGCATGAAGCCACAGTGTCACCAAATAAATGCAATTACTCTCCAAGTTTAAACTTTTTCTAAAAGACCAGCCATACTGAAAGGTATAGATATATTTAATAATAAATAATAAAATAGTAAACATGAAAATAATGAATATCTATTTACAGTAAACACCAGAGTTTCAATTCACAGGAAATATAAAAACAACACATATGGAAAGGTTCAGACAGATACAGAAAAACAATACTTAACTAGTCTCCCTATATTTTCCTAATTGACTGAATAATTACTGTTCCCTACTTACTTGCTAGACCAAGGCAAGATGAAGCAGGTGAGTGGTCTTGTTGTCAGTTCCAATAACAGAGTGCTAAGTGTTACTATCACATCTGTCACTAACATCTAAAATAATTTCATTGCTGGCTGTAGAATGACATTACATCTAGTCACCTGCTTCTGTAGTTCATACACAATCCCCTGACTAGTAGCTGAACCAGAATATAGCACTGCTGTGTCACAATACGCACCTAGAGCTTTGCTAAGGCATCTGAAGTCTGTAAAACAATTCCAGTTCTTTCACCTTTCTTGTAGAGACTAACCAGCCATTCTGTGGCACCCAAGGGTAGCAGTTAGTTCACTAAGGACAATAAGAGCAGGATCCCAGACCAGACATTGCATCTCTGCTACATTCAGGCCTGTGAGATAAAATCTTTATTTCCTAAACCAAGTAATTTAATTTCAAAGTATTTTTCTCAATGTAAGTTGGGTGGCTGAGATTAACCTCTTCCCTTCCAGCATCCTCTGTTAACATATCTACATTTCAGCAGCTACTACAATATAGCCTGACATACATGTACATTTCTTTTCTGTCCAGCAGGACCCACTGTTGATACATTTTTAACACAAGTAGCTTCACAAAGACATTTTTAACACAAGCATCTGTACAAATCAGTTTGATATACAAATGACATAAAATTCTTTACAAAACTCCAGCTAGCTATGCTGGCATATGTTACACATGCAGTCCCCTACTCCTACTGGCATAGCTGGCAATACCTCACATTGTCACAATATATATATAAACAGAGAGAGAGAGTGGTATAGAGATAGATATAGGTATATAATTTATGGGTCTATGTAAAACTAATAAATGTTGCAACATGAAATATTGTCCCAAAATAATTGAAAAACAAAATACTGGGAATTAAACAAGCATGCCCAAGGCATAAGCTTGTATCATGAAAATCAGTCTTTTTTTTTTCCTGCATGCCCAATATGGGGAGGTTGCACCATCACATCCCTTGCTACTTGCATACCGACTCTGTGATAACAGAACAGTGGGGGAAAGGCGTATTCCCCAACCCCGCTATTAAAATGATCTTGCACTATTAGTCAGCTGATCTGACAGAATTGACAGAACAGCTGTTGATCATCCAGTGAATGGACACGTATCCACATGATGTGGTCAAATGAATGATATTCTGAAAGTGTTCTGGAGCTGGGAAGTCAGCTGAATGCATGCAATGCTGAATGTGCTACTACTTACTCGTGTGTACATTTGCCAAATGGAGGCAGCTAGTGTGTGCAGGTAAGTGAGTTTTTTTATGCTGAAACTTTCTGAGCATCAGGGGTTGGGAGAATGTGGGTGTGTATGTGTGTGAGTGCATAATCATATGCAGTTTTGGTAATAGGATAGATTTCATATTGTGTTGAATATCTGTGCATGTTTGAGCCTTGTATATAACCCTTACTGCATTGTATGTTAAATCATTTAATCGCTGCTGAACATTTTTTTCTGATTTCCATGCACCAAGCTTATATCTTGGGGCAAGTTTGTTTCATTGTTGGTATTCTGAGTTTCAATTATTTATGGCACAATGTTCGGTTAGACCCTCTGTCAGTCTTACTAATACATACTAACTGTACCCTTAACCCTTACCTAAGAAAACCCCTTTCTGGAACACTATCACTATTCAGGCAAAATGAAAAAATATATCTTCCCAGTGTTTTCAAAACTAAGTTACAAATGATACACCTACAGACACACACATGCAAAAAAATTGGTGCAGGAAAATCAGCACCTTAACCAGAATATATTAAAACACTTCAACGAACCAAGTACATGCACAAACTCTGTACCAAAATAAGGAAACTACACTCCTTCGCTCCTCTTAAACATCCAGTAAAGAGTCCAGTGACACTGGAATAACAGACATTATTAATGAACTTAAGCTTCTTTGCGAGCTTTTTGTCAGTTTAAAATTCGCCAACTTTCTCAGAAACACTGAAAGCATAAAACAGAAACGTCACTTAAAACACCACCAATTTAAATACCCTGTCATATTGATTAAAGCAATAAAACAAATTAACAACGTATAAAAACGCTAAAAATATTTAGAAAAAACGTTAAATGCCACTGTATAAAAGTAAGAAAAAACATGAAACATGATTCCCTCATACTAAATACAGTATATCTTACTTCTGCTTAAAATAAAAATAAGAATCATTATAAAAATCGCAACACATGAGACCTTCATGATAAATTAAAAAAAAGGGGCTGCATTCTATATTTTAAACTGCTATCACTCCTAAACAAAATCTTCCCTCATCATAGTGACTATCCTAGCTAACCAGAAATTGGTTAAAGTTCTTGGTCTCTCCAAGTACAGTTTCTCCTCTTCACCTGAACAATATCAGGCCATATCTGATCTCACACATACAAGAGTATGTGATGAACATTTTAATGCAGTTCCTTATGTTTGGTTTGTAAGACATGATTATTTATGATCTGCTTCCCAATAAATAAATACATTAAATCGAAGTCTTTAAACTATAATTGAATGCAAAGAGAACAACTTTAGTATTTTTTTTGGAAATGAGTAGAAGATGAAGCACAATATACTGACTGACAAGTGTAGACAGAGACTATACATCCTTATGCTGGAAGTGAGTGTAGGATAGAAAAACTAATATAAAACCTAAACTTGTACCACAAAAGTAAATCTTTTGGCTGATGTTACCCTTTCATATGCTGCCTCATGAACTTAACTGTCAGCAACAGGTAAGCTTTTTGACAAAAGAAGTTTGTTCTCATCACTACCACATTTGTAAGACCTCCATATTTCTTGGAAGCACAGTCTACCATTGTCTTGATGTAATCTAGAAATGACAAGCACGTATTACACACATTTCAAGCTAAATCGGTTAGTGCAGTCTCTGTATAATTTTGCAGTGAAGTTGTAGTCATCTGATCATGTCCTTAGAAACAAAGCTTTGCTTTATGTACCTTATTGTCGCAATAGTGCTGGTCTGGTGTGATCACATGATACATGGTTCTTTTATCATGAATACTAGTACCCATACTTCATGCCCTTGTATGTGTATAGGTAATGTTAACACTGTTTGACACACACAAATATAAAAAGAGTTGTTATAAAGGAATACCTTAACAGGGTTTAGCTACTTCATCACTTTCTGTACTAGATATGAGGGTAGAATACCTTCTGCTTAGTTACATTAGAACATATGGAAAACAAGCAAATATATATGGGTATGCTAGGCTAATGAAAATAACCCACCTTTCCCAGTCAGGGTTTTCATTCATTTAGTCATTCACTCATTTCCAGATTACCTGTTTAATCTAGTTCAGAAACTTGTGGAAACCTGAGCCTATTTGAGCACTCAGTGAGTGCAGTGCTGAGAAAATTAATCCTGGATTTAGTGGCAGCCTATAGCAGAATCTACAGCAATAAGGCTTCCCCTTACAATTCCAAATCTTAGAAAAACCCTTTCTGTAACACTACCATTATACAAGATAACACAGACATGTACTATGTATACAAATGCACACATGCATAACAGTAAATTTGTCCTCTTACTCTACCCTTAACCCAGAAACACACACACAACACTAAATCTATTCCCTTGCCTAACCCTTACTCTGACGGTAATCTGGAAGCAATCACTCAGTACTAAATCTCTTCCCTTACCTAGCCCTTAATTTAACCCTAACCCAAAAACACTCCATGTGCACATATATGCATACTCACTCGTGCTCTCTCTCACTCACGCTCTGTCTCTCTCTCTCACTTGCACTCCTGCTCTTGCTCGCTCTCTGTCTATCACTCCTTCTATTCTTAATCTTCAATGACAAAGCTTTCAGTAAATCCTAAATTTCAGCTTTAGCATAAGAAACCTATGATTAGTTGTCACAACACACATTAGTCCATTTGACAATTACTGCTTTCATTAAAAACAGCACTTGATAATACAAGCAGTCAACAAGTTTTCTGGACAGAGAAAACTAAAACTACCACAAATTGACATTTAATAAAATATGTGCCCCCCTAAAAAGTGTGTATGTGTGTGATGTATATATATATATATATATATATATTTATATATATATATATATATATATATATATGTGTGTGTGTGTGTGTGTGTGTGTGTGTAATATAAAAATATGTGATGTCCCTCCTCTGGGCCAGTAATCAGTCAGCCTCAGTCCTCACTACTGACACCAGTGGGAATGTTCACTTAGGACAAAATGGATGCACACACTACATTTTCAAGTGCAGATCTCTGCACCAAGCACAATTTCCCTTAAGAGCACACAGGAAGCACACTCCAGACCTGGGGCTGGGTTTCCTTTCTAGGCCCCAAATAAAATGTCACCTTTCTCTCTGCAGAAGACAGTGCTCTGTGTCCCTGTTTCAAGTAGTTCACACACACACACACACACACACACACACACACACACACACACACACACACACACACACACACACACCCTACCTGGGAAAGACTAGCACAGATTTACTAGGTATGTCATCTCCACTGAGCCAATAAGGTAGATTCACTGTCACTAGCCAGCTACTGTAAGGCTCTTACCAGTGTACCCAATTATTCTTAGTAAAATCAATACTTATACAAATGGTAGTGTTTCCAAGTGGCAAGGCTTTTAGGAGCATGAAGCCACAGTGTCACCAAATAAATGCAATTACTCTCCAAGTTTAAACTTTTCTAAAAGACCAGCCATACTGAAAGGTATAGATATATTTAATAATAAATAATAAAATAGTAAACATGAAAATAATGAATATCTATTTACAGTAAACACCAGAGTTTCAATTCACAGGAAATATAAAAACAACACATATGGAAAGGTTCAGACAGATACAGAAAAACAATACTTAACTAGTCTCCCTATATTTTCCTAATTGACTGAATAATTACTGTTCCCTACTTACTTGCTAGACCAAGGCAAGATGAAGCAGGTGAGTGGTCTTGTTGTCAGTTCCAATAACAGAGTGCTAAGTGTTACTATCACATCTGTCACTAACATCTAAAATAATTTCATTGCTGGCTGTAGAATGACATTACATCTAGTCACCTGCTTCTGTAGTTCATACACAATCCCCCTGACTAGTAGCTGAACCAGAATATAGCACTGCTGTGTCACAATACGCACCTAGAGCTTTGCTAAGGCATCTGAAGTCTGTAAAACAATTCCAGTTCTTTCACCTTTCTTGTAGAGACTAACCAGCCATTCTGTGGCACCCAAGGGTAGCAGTTAGTTCACTAAGGACAATAAGAGCAGGATCCCAGACCAGACATTGCATCTCTGCTACATTCAGGCCTGTGAGATAAAATCTTTATTTCCTAAACCAAGTCATTTAATTTCAAAGTATTTTTCTCAATGTAAGTTGGGTGGCTGAGATTAACCTCTTCCCTTCCAGCATCCTCTGTTAACATATCTACATTTCAGCAGCTACTACAATATAGCCTGACATACATGTACATTTCTTTTCTGTCCAGCAGGACCCACTGTTGATACATTTTTAACACAAGTAGCTTCACAAAGACATTTTTAACACAAGCATCTGTACAAATCAGTTTGATATACAAATGACATAAAATTCTTTACAAAACTCCAGCTAGCTATGCTGGCATATGTTACACATGCAGTCCCCTACTCCTACTGGCATAGCTGGCAATACCTCACATTGTCACAATATATATATAAACAGAGAGAGAGAGTGGTATAGAGATAGATATAGGTATATAATTTATGGGTCTATGTAAAACTAATAAATGTTGCAACATGAAATATTGTCCCAAAATAATTGAAAAACAAAATACTGGGAATTAAACAAGCATGCCCAAGGCATAAGCTTGTATCGTGAAAATCAGTCTTTTTTTTTTCCTGCATGCCCAATATGGGGAGGTTGCACCATCACATCCCTTGCTACTTGCATACCGACTCTGTGATAACAGAACAGTGGGGGAAAGGCGTATTCCCCAACCCCGCTATTAAAATGATCTTGCACTATTAGTCAGCTGATCTGACAG
Organism: Protopterus annectens; assembly: GCF_019279795.1. Lineage (NCBI taxonomy): Eukaryota > Metazoa > Chordata > Ceratodontiformes > Protopteridae > Protopterus > Protopterus annectens. The sequence goes on from NC_056737.1 coordinate 192,151,897, forward strand.
AATTGACAGAACAGCTGTTGATCATCCAGTGAATGGACACGTATCCACATGATGTGGTCAAATGAATGATATTCTGAAAGTGTTCTGGAGCTGGGAAGTCAGCTGAATGCATGCAATGCTGAATGTGCTACTACTTACTCGTGTGTACATTTGCCAAATGGAGGCAGCTAGTGTGTGCAGGTAAGTGAGTTTTTTTATGCTGAAACTTTCTGAGCATCAGGGTTGGGAGAATGTGGGTGTGTATGTGTGTGAGTGCATAATCATATGCAGTTTTGGTAATAGGATAGATTTCATATTGTGTTGAATATCTGTGCATGTTTGAGCCTTGTATATAACCCTTACTGCATTGTATGTTAAATCATTTAATCGCTGCTGAACATTTTTTTCTGATTTCCATGCACCAAGCTTATATCTTGGGGCAAGTTTGTTTCATTGTTGGTATTCTGAGTTTCAATTATTTATGGCACAATGTTCGGTTAGACCCTCTGTCAGTCTTACTAATACATACTAACTGTACCCTTAACCCTTACCTAAGAAAACCCCTTTCTGGAACACTATCACTATTCAGGCAAAATGAAAAAATATATCTTCCCAGTGTTTTCAAAACTAAGTTACAAATGATACACCTACAGACACACACATGCAAAAAAAAAATTGGTGCAGGAAAATCAGCACCTTAACCAGAATATATTAAAACACTTCAACGAACCAAGTACATGCACAAACTCTGTACCAAAATAAGGAAACTACACTCCTTCGCTCCTCTTAAACATCCAGTAAAGAGTCCAGTGACACTGGAATAACAGACATTATTAATGAACTTAAGCTTCTTTGCGAGCTTTTTGTCAGTTTAAAATTCGCCAACTTTCTCAGAAACACTGAAAGCATAAAACAGAAACGTCACTTAAAACACCACCAATTTAAATACCCTGTCATATTGATTAAAGCAATAAAACAAATTAACAACGTATAAAAACGCTAAAAATATTTAGAAAAAACGTTAAATGCCACTGTATAAAAGTAAGAAAAAACATGAAACATGATTCCCTCATACTAAATACAGTATATCTTACTTCTGCTTAAAATAAAAATAAGAATCATTATAAAAATCGCAACACATGAGTCCATAATGTCCCACTAGTTAACTCCAATAGTATTCTGATGAACAATAAATATATAATCCCTAGTACTGATGAAATTGAGATAAAGTGAAAACAACAATAAAATAAAATAGAATAAATAAATTATGCTACGCCCTATCTCATGAGGCTCCTTAATCTCAATATGCAAGAAATAGACAACCTATCGATGATACCCGGGTAGTGGCAGGCATCCAATCTTAGTTGCCATAGCAGCTCTCTTCCCCCTAAAATGAGAGTATCAACTGCACCCCTGCCATCCAATCTAACATGATCAATGATAGTAAATGAGAAAAGGTTACATAGCTAGAATACAGCGCAAAGAAACATTCTCTAACAGCTACCTCCAATTTAGCAGTTGTCACCCTTTTTCTCAAAAGAAATCGATCATTAAGGGGCAACTGGTGAGGGCTGCGAGAATGGTGACTCGAGATAGTGATTTTGTTAATGAATGTAAATTCATGGAGAGTCTTTTCTTAAGGAGAGGGTACCTGGCTGATCTAATTTTGGACTTGGTTTGTGAAGTCCATAATAAGCAGGTGTCAGGTTTTTATGTTCCCATATTAAATTCTTCCATTACCAGTGAGAATGCAAGTCCAACTGTTAAATCTAGCAAGACAATGCACCCCTACAGCCTTATTCTCACATATAATGTGGATGTAAAGGATATTATTTCTATTATTTATAAGAATTGGAGTCATCTCATGCAAGATGGGCTGTGTAGAGCAACTGCAAGGGAATTCCTCAAAATAACATTCAGGAGGGTAAAACCTAAAAATATCTTAGAGTCCCAGTATGAGCCTACGTTGGCAAGATCTGGCATGGATAAATGTAACATGTGCCGGTATTGTAAGTTCATTATGGTGGGCTCATCTTTTGTCATCAGAGAATTTAGATATACTATTCAAGGTAGATTCAACTGTACCAGTTCAGGAGTTGTTTATCTAGCCTGGTGTTCTCATTGCCCAGTTTTCTATATCGGCAAGACTGATAGAAAACTAAATGAGCGTATCTATGAACATACATATGCAATTAGAAAAGGTAAGGTAGAAAATGCATTGGCAAAACATGTAAAGGAAAATCCTTCCCACCTTTTCTCATTTACTATCATTGATCATGTTAGATTGGATGGCAGGGGTGCAGTTGATACTCTCATTTTAGTGGGAAGAGAGCTGCTATGGCAACTAAGATTGGATGCCTGCCACTACCCGGGTATCATAGATAGGTTGTCTATTTCTTGCATTTTGAGATTAAGGAGCCTCATGAGATAGGGCGTAGCATTATTTATTTATTCTATTTTATTTTATTGTTGTTTTCACTTTATCTCAATTTCATCAGTACTAGGGATTATATATTTATTGCTCAACAGAATACTATTGGAGTTAACTAGTGGGACATTATGGACTCATGTTGCGATTTTTATAATGATTCTTATTTTTATTTTAAGCAGAAGTAAGATATACTGTATTTAGTATGAGGGAATCATGTTTCATGTTTTTTCTTACTTTTATACAGTGGCATTTAACATTTTTTCTAAATATTTCTAGGGTTTTTATACGTTGTTAATTTGTTTTATTGCTTTAATCAATATGAGAGGGTACTTAAATGGGTGGTGTTTTAAGTGACGTTTCCGTTTTATGCTTTCAGTGTTTCTGAGGAAGTTGGTGAATTTTAAACTGACGAAAAGCTCGCAAAGAAGCTTAAGTTCATTAATAAAGTCTGTTATTCCAGTGTCACCGGACTCTTTACTGGATGTTTATGAGGAGCAAAGGAGTGTAGTTTCCTTATTTTGGTACAGAATATATTAAAACCTTATTAAGGCTTTCATCTTTGAATGTATGAATAGTGGACTTCTTCAGATTAAATAAGATGTACCCGCGTTCAGTTTGTTTCCCAAAAAATCATATGAGATAATAAAGCTATCTTTTTACTGTCATCATCATTAAATATGTTTTATATTGATTTGATCACTAAGTCCAGGAAAACAGCATTCAATATGAGTTTCCAGTATAGTTCCTTTTCTTGTAAAATAGTCTCAAGATCTCCTCTCTCTGGTTCAAGCGAACAACATCCAATACAGAAAATACAAATTTCTGATAACTTGTACATTTCATAAGATGTCTATGTAAAGCATTATTATCATCTCTATCTTGTATCACACAAATCTTCATAAATACATTCATTTAATGCTCTGTGTTACCATCATAAACACAATCAAATATTGTACAAATAGCAACATATACAAGGAAGTTGCTTCCACAATTAAAATATTTCTGTACTGGGATCACAGCCTTACAAATTTTCAAATTCATAAAGGAGCCTTCAGAAATGTATTTATAATATTTGCACATACCACATTTAAGCATAACTTCTGGCCTATTGGTATCCAGCTCATGAATGTGCATTTCTTGTGTTTGCAATATTGATTTAAATTTCTGGCAAAACTAAGGTCCACTCCCATTACTTTAATCAATTCACTGCTTCCAGAAATAAGTTTTCAGTTATTTTGGAATATGTCTTAGCAGGATTATTGCCTATACTGTAAGAAAAACACATTGCAGTCAACAAAGAAGCTTTGCTAGATTTTTCTTTTTGTGTTTTTTAACCAGTTGGTTATCTGTGTGACCTTTTTACTCTTTGTTTTAGTTTGTTAGTTGGGATATTTTGTAGACACCCTAATGTTTATGGATATCAGCTGGGTATGACAACCCTGTGTTTCCAAAGGTCAAACATTCCTCTTATGCTGTGCTGATGATGTCATAAAAAGGCAGAAGCATGCATGTCCACAGCTAGAGGGGTTTGGCTTTAATGGCCTGAAATTGTCCATAAATAGACTTAAAAATAAAAGTAAAAGAAAAAGTCATGGATCTTCAGAATTGCCATTTAGCTAAAACACCTGATATCCTTAAAGGGTGGTTTTCATTATATCCCATGAGGCCTCTGATGCAAGAGGTTTAAGGTATTACACTGTTAGATTATATGAAGAAAGGAATCAGCACAGAGCATTGTGAAGGATAATTGCCTGGTAAGCACAAGCAGCAAAAATGTCATAAAATAAATAGACAAATAAAGCAGTCCACTGTATAAATAGGTTCGCTGGTGGTTACTAGGCTGTCAGTCCAAGACTCATTTTAAGCCTAGCCATGCTTACCCCAAATTTACCAAAATATTGTTAACGTGCCAATATCCCAAACAATTTTATGAGTTATAGTCTAGGTTTGTACACATCAAACCTTCACAGGTTGTTCCTGTTGATTAGGGACATAAGTACCAAAGCAGGGGTTAATTTGCGATTTCCCATCCAATAGTCCAATTTAATTTGAATATGGTTAGGGATGAGCTTTGCTTAACACGGATGGGAAATCTATTCTAGAGAAAGGGTAATCATTGAGACATATGCCCCCCCCCCCCCAATGTGTCCTGTTTATATTACAGATGAGATTTAGGTCCTTAGAATGGAAATTTCTGATGCCATTTGTTTTCTGGTTGTTTAATATATTCATCATAGTGGGATCAGAGAACAGCCAGCAGGCTATGTATAGATCACCATGCAAGCTCTTGAGCTTGTCTTTCTAAAGTTTTATAGCACTGCACATCAAGAACAGCTGTTCACTGGATGGTGTGTGAACAATTAGTGATGAGTACCCTGAAATGAAGGAAAAATGACAACTCCATAGTAAATAGTGATGAAGCATTGTCTATGACCTAGATAATCTGGAGGGTTTAGCAATCTGTTTACTGGGGGTGCAGGCAAGAGAGTGGAAGTGAGTGAACAAAAACATGTTCATCCATCCTAGGACAAGGGATACAGCCTGGTATACTGTATGCTTAGCTCCTAGTGGCAGGAGACTGAGTTGGCAATGCTTGGGCTGAGATGCTTGCAGCCATCAAGCTGTGCACAGCCAGTAGCCACATCAGACTTATCAACAGGAGCATGTGCAATGGTGCATGCCACTGGGCAGCATTACAGGAGTATGTAGATGCCTGATTGCTGCAGGAACCAGCAAGAAGGCCAAGGGAAAAAAGCATCCACCTTTTTTAACTGCCTGGATGGTGATTCATCTGCTCTCATACCAGCTATTAGAGTGTTACAGGGAACAAATGGGCAATCAGGTGGAAGGAATACTATGGTTGTCTGGTATGAGGAGCAAAAAAAAAATAACCTGAAAGTGATGGAGAACTCTAATGCTTGGAGTTAAAGCAGGGCTTGTAAAGATGCTCAAGAAACAGGGTGGAGAGAAAAGCAGCAAGGTTTGAAGAAAAGCTGACCAACAACCTTGTGCAAAAATAATTGACAAGTTTTTCTTTGAAAGATAAAAGAAGTTAATAATGTCCTTACATTTATCCATATTCATGGTGGAATATTTACAACTTGTCGTCATCGTCTCATGTAAATTTTTGGTGTTTCTTTTATGTTCAACTGAAACAGAGTTTCAGTCCTTGATCACTCTTACTGACAAGGCATAGCATCATTTATAAATTGATCTTCAAAGGAATACACTCCTACAACTAAATGCTAGTCAGTGACAAACATCTTCCTTTTAACTTTACCCATTAGAATGGCAGATCATGTAGATCTTCTCAGAAAAAGGATTTCAGAAAGAAAAATCATGTTTTTCTGAGCCATGAAGGAGCTATCAGAATAATCTTGTGCCTGTCTAGTCAGGCATTCACTAACAGGCATAGAAGTCACTGGAAGTGATTGGCAGCATTCTGATCAGATAAGCCTCTGGCAGATGGTAAGCCTCAAGAGCCCGCAGCTTGTAAAGAATGGCCACCAACTCAAGGGAGCTAATGGCATTTCCATTTTCAGAAAGCTGCAGGAAAACCTCTATGTGTATAAGCTGTCTCAGTAGCAGCAATGCTCCCTGTCCATTTGTTTGACTATCCAGAAATCAAACTGATTGTCCAGTAGTCCGGAAAACACTGTACAAACTCTGGTATTCTGTTTCAATAAAGAACACACTGTCTATCAGAGTTTGTTAAATTGATGGATTTACTATGTTTTATCAGAGAATCATAGTAAATTGGCAGAAGGAAGGTATCATGAACAAAAAGAGGGCATTCCTCCTCTTCTGATGTGATGATGGTTTCACAAAATGTGCAGAAAGTAGGCAGGAGAGGGATGAGATGGAGTTATGTAAGGTGTGAGGGGGGTGTGGCCTTGGTCCAGTTTTAGCCACAATGAAAGGTGGCAACCCTACTCAGAAGTGATAGGAACTGCACTCTTCCAGATGTCTATGCTAGAAGCCACTTAGAAGAGTTTGTAATAATACATATATATAAAAGTCTGTGACAGCTCTGTACCCTCTGACAATAGACAATCCCTAGCAGAACCCATGTCTGCAAATGAGTGTACAGAAGTGTTAATGGGAGCACTGTCATCACTTCCTGTAATTTAACACACTTACACCTATAACACCTTTCTGTATGCTTCCATTTAACAGATCCTGCCATTTTATTGGGGCTGACTTCCTTAACTGTGTGATGTATCAATTAATCATTAACTGCATAAGAAACAGCAAGCTGAAGATAACAGAATGACACTGAGACAATTAACCTAGGATGTTCAGTAGTGGAAATGTTAATCTTTGCAACTTATTCATATTTTCATATTTTACATTTATGTTTTTTAACTGAGAGAGAGATGCATGTATTAAATCTTATGGTGTGAGAGAAAAATAAATTTGTCACTGTTCACACACACACACACACACACACACACACACACACATATATATATATATATATATATATATATATATATATATATATATATTCAGAATAAAGCCCTTCCTGATTCCCCCAGATACGCCACCTGTAGAACTCTCCTTCTATTCATGTTCTTATATGCCTCACCCATTTTCATTAACTTAAGAAAATGTGACGTAACCAAACTAGAATCCTGCTGCTATAAAGTAACCAGATTTGCCTCCAGCCAACCTACAATAATTCATCACTGCAAGATACTACACCAACTCATCTGGTTGGAACTGCCCGACCTATTAACCTATAACCAACTAGTATTAACTTATTCTACTGTGTATCGCCCTGATAACTGTCCATCTATCAGCAGCCTAGTTCAGCCCTATTCCGGCAGAATAAGGTCTTCTAAAGAATTGCTATTGAAGGTCACCAAGTCAAATAACAGTTATTTATGTAAATTCATGGAGAGTCTTTTCTTAAGGAGAGGGTACCTGGCTGATCTAATTTTGGACTTGGTTTGTGAAGTCCATAATAAGCAGGTGTCAGGTTTTTATGTTCCCATATTAAATTCTTCCATTACCAGTGAGAATGCAAGTCCAACTGTTAAATCTAGCAAGACAATGCACCCCTACAGCCTTATTCTCACATATAATGTGGATGTAAAGGATATTATTTCTATTATTTATAAGAATTGGAGTCATCTCATGCAAGATGGGCTGTGTAGAGCAACTGCAAGGGAATTCCTCAAAATAACATTCAGGAGGGGTAAAAACCTAAAAAAATATCTTAGAGTCCCAGTATGAGCCTACGTTGGCAAGATCTGGCATGGATAAATGTAACATGTGCCGGTATTGTAAGTTCATTATGGTGGGCTCATCTTTTGTCATCAGAGAATTTAGATATACTATTCAAGGTAGATTCAACTGTACCAGTTCAGGAGTTGTTTATCTAGCCTGGTGTTCTCATTGCCCAGTTTTCTATATCGGCAAGACTGATAGAAAACTAAATGAGCGTATCTATGAACATACATATGCAATTAGAAAAGGTAAGGTAGAAAATGCATTGGCAAAACATGTAAAGGAAAATCCTTCCCACCTTTTCTCATTTACTATCATTGATCATGTTAGATTGGATGGCAGGGGTGCAGTTGATACTCTCATTTTAGGGGGAAGAGAGCTGCTATGGCAACTAAGATTGGATGCCTGCCACTACCCGGGTATCATAGATAGGTTGTCTATTTCTTGCATTTTGAGATTAAGGAGCCTCATGAGATAGGGCGTAGCATTATTTATTTATTCTATTTTATTTTATTGTTGTTTTCACTTTATCTCAATTTCATCAGTACTAGGGATTATATATTTATTGCTCAACAGAATACTATTGGAGTTAACTAGTGGGACATTATGGACTCATGTTGCGATTTTTATAATGATTCTTATTTTTATTTTAAGCAGAAGTAAGATATGCTGTATTTAGTATGAGGGAATCATGTTTCATACTTTTTCTTACTTTTATACAGTGGCATTTAACATTTTTTTCTAAATATTGCTAGCATTTTTATACCTTGTTAATTTGTTTTATTGCTTTAATCAATATGAGAGGGTACTTAAATGGGTGGTGTTTTAAGTGACGTTTCCGTTTTATGCTTTCAGTGTTTCTGAGGAAGTTGGTGAATTTTAAACTGACGAAAAGCTCGCAAAGAAGCTTAAGTTCATTAATAAAGTCTGTTATTCCAGTGTCACCGGACTCTTTACTGGATGTTTATGAGGAGCAAAGGAGTGTAGTTTCCTTATTTTGGTACAGAATATATTAAAACCTTATTAAGGCTTTCATCTTTGAATGTATGAATAGTGGACTTCTTCAGATTAAATAAGATGTACCCGCGTTCAGTTTGTTTCCCAAAAAATCATATGAGATAATAAAGCTATCTTTTTACTGTCATCATCATTAAATATGTTTTATATTGATTTGATCACTAAGTCCAGGAAAACAGCATTCAATATGAGTTTCCAGTATAGTTCCTTTTCTTGTAAAATAGTCTCAAGATCCCCTCTCTGGTTCAAGCGAACAACATCCAATACAGAAAATACAAATTTCTGATAACTTGTACATTTCATAATATGTCTATGTAAAGCATTATTATCATCTCTATCTTGTATCACACAAATCTTCATAAATACATTCATTTAATGCTCTGTGTTACCATCATAAACACAATCAAATATTGTACAAATAGCAACATATACAAGGAAGTTGCTTCCACAATTAAAATATTTCTGTACTGGGATCACAGCCTTACAAATTTTCAAATTCATAAAGGAGCCTTCAGAAATGTATTTATAATATTTGCACATACCACATTTAAGCATAACTTCTGGCCTATTGGTATCCAGCTCATGAATGTGCATTTCTTGTGTTTGCAATATTGATTTAAATTTCTGGCAAAACTAAGGTCCACTCCCATTACTTTAATCAATTCACTGCTTCCAGAAATAAGTTTTCAGTTATTTTGGAATATGTCTTAGCAGGATTATTGCCTATACTGTAAGAAAAACACATTGCAGTCAACAAAGAAGCTTTGCTAGATTTTTCTTTTTGTGTTTTTTAACCAGTTGGTTATCTGTGTGACCTTTTTACTCTTTGTTTTAGTTTGTTAGTTGGGATATTTTGTAGACACCCTAATGTTTATGGATATCAGCTGGGTATGACAACCCTGTGTTTCCAAAGGTCAAACATTCCTCTTATGCTGTGCTGATGATGTCATAAAAAGGCAGAAGCATGCATGTCCACAGCTAGAGGGGTTTGGCTTTAATGGCCTGAAATTGTCCATAAATAGACTTAAAAATAAAAGTAAAAGAAAAAGTCATGGATCTTCAGAATTGCCATTTAGCTAAAACACCTGATATCCTTAAAGGGTGGTTTTCGTATATCCCATGAGGCCTCTGATGCAAGAGGTTTAAGGTATTACACTGTTAGATTATATGAAGAAAGGAATCAGCACAGAGCATTGTGAAGGATAATTGCCTGGTAAGCACAAGCAGCAAAAATGTCATAAAATAAATAGACAAATAAAGCAGTCCACTGTATAAATAGGTTCGCTGGTGGTTACTAGGCTGTCAGTCCAAGACTCATTTTAAGCCTAGCCATGCTTACCCCAAATTTACCAAAATATTGTTAACGTGCCAATATCCCAAACAATTTTATGAGTTATAGTCTAGGTTTGTACACATCAAACCTTCACAGGTTGTTCCTGTTGATTAGGGACATAAGTACCAAAGCAGGGGTTAATTTGCGATTTCCCATCCAATAGTCCAATTTAATTTGAATATGGTTAGGGATGAGCTTTGCTTAACACGGATGGGAAATCTATTCTAGAGAAAGGGTAATCATTGAGACATATGCCCCAATGTGTCCTGTTTATATTACAGATGAGATTTAGGTCCTTAGAATGGAAATTTCTGATGCCATTTGTTTTCTGGTTGTTTAATATATTCATCATAGTGGGATCAGAGAACAGCCAGCAGGCTATGTATAGATCACCATGCAAGCTCTTGAGCTTGTCTTTCTAAAGTTTTATAGCACAGCACATCAAGAACAGCTGTTCACTGGATGGTGTGTGAACAATTAGTGATGAGTACCCTGAAATGAAGGAAAATGACAACTCCATAGTAAATAGTGATGAAGCATTGTCTATGACCTAGATAATCTGGAGGGTTTAGCAATCTGTTTACTGGGGTGCAGGCAAGAGAGTGGAAGTGAGTGAACAAAAACATGTTCATCCATCCTAGGACAAGGGATACAGCCTGGTATACTGTATGCTTAGCTCCTAGTGGCAGGAGACTGAGTTGGCAATGCTTGGGCTGAGATGCTTGCAGCCATCAAGCTGTGCACAGCCAGTAGCCACATCAGACTTATCAACAGGAGCATGTGCAATGGTGCATGCCACTGGGCAGCATTACAGGAGTATGTAGATGCCTGATTGCTGCAGGAACCAGCAAGAAGGCCAAGGGAAAAAAGCATCCACCTTTTTTAACTGCCTGGATGGTGATTCATCTGCTCTCATACCAGCTATTAGAGTGTTACAGGGAACAAATGGGCAATCAGGTGGAAGGAATACTATGGTTGTCTGGTATGAGGAGCAAAAAAAAAAAATAACCTGAAAGTGATGGAGAACTCTAATGCTTGGAGTTAAAGCAGGGCTTGTAAAGATGCTCAAGAAACAGGGTGGAGAGAAAAGCAGCAAGGTTTGAAGAAAAGCTGACCAACAACCTTGTGCAAAAATAATTGACAAGTTTTTCTTTGAAAGATAAAAGAAGTTAATAATGTCCTTACATTTATCCATATTCATGGTGGAATATTTACAACTTGTCGTCATCGTCTCATGTAAATTTTTGGTGTTTCTTTTATGTTCAACTGAAACAGAGTTTCAGTCCTTGATCACTCTTACTGACAAGGCATAGCATCATTTATAAATTGATCTTCAAAGGAATACACTCCTACAACTAAATGCTAGTCAGTGACAAACATCTTCCTTTTAACTTTACCCATTAGAATGGCAGATCATGTAGATCTTCTCAGAAAAAGGATTTCAGAAAGAAAAATCATGTTTTTCTGAGCCATGAAGGAGCTATCAGAATAATCTTGTGCCTGTCTAGTCAGGCATTCACTAACAGGCATAGAAGTCACTGGAAGTGATTGGCAGCATTCTGATCAGATAAGCCTCTGGCAGATGGTAAGCCTCAAGAGCCCGCAGCTTGTAAAGAATGGCCACCAACTCAAGGGAGCTAATGGCATTTCCATTTTCAGAAAGCTGCAGGAAAACCTCTATGTGTATAAGCTGTCTCAGTAGCAGCAATGCTCCCTGTCCATTTGTTTGACTATCCAGAAATCAAACTGATTGTCCAGTAGTCCGGAAAACACTGTACAAACTCTGGTATTCTGTTTCAATAAAGAACACACTGTCTATCAGAGTTTGTTAAATTGATGGATTTACTATGTTTTATCAGAGAATCATAGTAAATTGGCAGAAGGAAGGTATCATGAACAAAAAGAGGGCATTCCTCCTCTTCTGATGTGATGATGGTTTCACAAAATGGGCAGAAAGTAGGCAGGAGAGGGGATGAGATGGCGGAGTTATGTAAGGTGTGAGGGGGGTGTGGCCTTGGTCCAGTTTTAGCCACAATGAAAGGTGGCAACCCTACTCAGAAGTGATAGGAACTGCACTCTTCCAGATGTCTATGCTAGAAGCCACTTAGAAGAGTTTGTAATAATACATATATATAAAAGTCTGTGACAGCTCTGTACCCTCTGACAATAGACAATCCCTAGCAGAACCCATGTCTGCAAATGAGTGTACAGAAGTGTTAATGGGAGCACTGTCATCACTTCCTGTAATTTAACACACTTACACCTATAACACCTTTCTGTATGCTTCCATTTAACAGATCCTGCCATTTTATTGGGGCTGACTTCCTTAACTGTGTGATGTATCAATTAATCATTAACTGCATAAGAAACAGCAAGCTGAAGATAACAGAATGACACTGAGACAATTAACCTAGGATGTTCAGTAGTGGAAATGTTAATCTTTGCAACTTATTCATATTTTCATATTTTACATTTATGTTTTTTAACTGAGAGAGAGATGCATGTATTAAATCTTATGGTGTGAGAGAAAAATAAATTTGTCACTGTTCACACACACACACACACACACACACACACACACATATATATATATATATATATATATATATATATATATATATATATATATTCAGAATAAAGCCCTTCCTGATTCCCCCAGATACGCCACCTGTAGAACTCTCCTTCTATTCATGTTCTTATATGCCTCACCCATTTTCATTAACTTAAGAAAATGTGACGTAACCAAACTAGAATCCTGCTGCTATAAAGTAACCAGATTTGCCTCCAGCCAACCTACAATAATTCATCACTGCAAGATACTACACCAACTCATCTGGTTGGAACTGCCCGACCTATTAACCTATAACCAACTAGTATTAACTTATTCTACTGTGTATCGCCCTGATAACTGTCCATCTATCAGCAGCCTAGTTCAGCCCTATTCCAGCAGAATAAGGTCTTCTAAAGAATTGCTATTGAAGGTCACCAAGTCAAATAACAGTTATGGTGATTCCTTATATTCATACAAACTAGCCAAAACATGGACTGATATTCCTCAAAATATACTCAATACTAACAATACTTCTGAATTCAAACTACTACTAAGGGAATACCTCAGTAACACTTGGCTTTGATCCTGCACCAAACCTAGTTAATAACTCTAAGTATACCTTTCACTTAGCTCTGCCTCCTTTATTCCTCATTTACCTTTCTCCAGCCCCTTTATTCCTTTTTCTCCCCCTCAGTTGCCTTCTTCTATCTTTTATCTGCTAGGCAATAGCATTTCTCACCCTTGAATTTTTCTTTCATTCAGTTTGTCCCAAAAGTTTATTAATGTTTACTATATCTAAAGTAATTTTTAACCCTTCCATTTCTTTGTATTTAAATTTACTTTACATGAAGGATACATGTGTAGTAATTATTTTGTATTGTCTACTTTATGTATTCTCAAATTATCTTTTGTAATATAACAGCATTGTATTTGTGGAACTTTTCTCCCCAGGCCTCCACTGAAAACAGGCCATCTCAGGCCCAGTCAGAGACTCCTGGTAAACAAATGGAAATAAATAAACAATAATAAATATATTACAGTCTATTGGGAGATATTCCCATTTTTTCTGGTAATTAATAAGATGTCATATTTCTACATGTACATTAGTATTTCCAAAACCAAGTGACTGCATTGCATAAGGTGATATATTTGATGGTGAAGAAGATTGGCTTTAATACTGTAATCTGGCCATGTAGAGAGAGAGAGAGAGAGATTTTTTAACATTGTTAATTACACAAATAACCATAATTTTTCATATTTCTGTAAACAACTCAAGCACTAAAGAAGGCATTTTTCATTATGTGAAAGCCCAAGTCTGTCTGAACAAAATTGTCCTAGTATTTCATGTCATGGTTCTACAATTTCCAAGATATGTAAAGTTGTTTGTGAAGCTTTAGAGAAAATATAGACTTGGTGCTGTGTTCATTATCCTATTACAGTTTTGATGCAATAACTGTGAATGTGCTGACTTTTTGCTGTAAAGATTTTACTGTTTAACATTGCTGTTTGTGTCTTTTTAATAGCTTTCATTGTTTAGAAGATATTTTCATTTGTTTTGCTTATGTTTTTTAACTTGATTTTTCAGAAAATGTTAAGGAATGAAAAGATGTGCACGCTGCTAGAGATGTGCCATTCTGCACCCCAGAGATGTTCATGAGTTAAGAAGAGTGTTTGTCTTTACTTTGCATTCATTCACCCATAACCTCCTTTTTCACATTTTTGCACATGGGTTCGAGGTGACACATCAACAGTGATGGTGATCTAGAGACAGTGTTCGCACTACCGGATGGCTCGCCCGACTGATGTTTTTCCATAGCTCACTCATGCACACACACTTAAAACTATGTCCTATTTAGAGCGTCAGTTCTACCTACTCCATGTCTTTGGACTTTGGGAGGAAACTGGATCACCTGGAGAAAGTCCATTTGGAAGCAGGAAGGACATGCAGACTCCACGTAGAAACCTCTTGGATTTTGCATTGTCAGTAAGGTCACCTAGCTAGTTGTGTGGCACACAGGGATAAAGCCATGACTGTGTGTATGTAACACATGTTTCATTAGCAGCCTGGCCTCTGGGTGAGGCAGCTGTGGGAAGGAGATACATGATGAGGCAAATGGCATGCTTACTTCTTCCTGAGATTGGGTAGGGGATGGATGCCCCAGGATATAAAGGGCCATCTGGGCCCTTGATGGGGCCTGAGGATAGTAAATCCGATCTGCTTAACTAATGGAGCAGGAAGCTGTGGAGTAAGACCCTTAAAGAAGTGGGTGTCTGCTCTGTTGTTTTCGCATACTTGCATCAATACCTTGAGTACTGCTGATACAGTGGATCCAGTTAGGGACTAACTTCACCCCCCATGGCTTGCCAGATAGATGAAAGAAGAGTAGTCCAAAAATAAGTTACCCATTGCAGAGCCCTGTGGCTCATATTCAGTTAACTACCACCTTGATTTGTGTCATATTGCTTAATCAGTGTTTTAACTATTAAGTTACACATGAAGTGACAATTATTGTCTTACATGAGAGTGTTGAATGCCTTACTAATGTCAGCACTTCCTCAAGTACAGCTGTTACCTCTTCAGAGAATTTCACAGCATTCAGAGCTTGTATCATCTACGATATTGGTGAAGCTGTGAGGAAAGCATATTCTGTAGTCCCTGAAATTCTAAAGGGCATGCCTACTTATTCCAAGGAGTTAACTGAAGTGCTTCATACTGTATTCAGTAATGGGGTGAACTATTTTATGTAACACATTTTCTAGCGTTCAAACAGGCTTCCTGAAAGAACTTTAAAAAATACAATTATTCCTTACATGAAAAATCATAAGGTTGAAGAAGCTGAACCATGCAGCCAGGCTTTAGGAATTGTCATTACATTCTGTTTCTTATAAGTTGCTTAGATGTGACCGCTGTCTGGTCCTTAATGCAGTATCTGATCAGTTCTGTTTGAAAGTGTATGTCTGGAATGCTTCCTTGAGGGAGTTAACACCTGTTTGAGAAACCTAATACTATAGATAAATATCAGTAATACAAACGTGACAAATATTCAACTTATGAAACTGTGGAAGAACCTTTCCTTTATTAAGAGAAGTGAGATGCTAATGTAAGCATATTGACATGGGTTATGTCACTCAAGTGTCTCAAAGGCAGTATATTTTCAGCTTAGCTGTCCAACATATGGTGCAGATTTCTCAGAAAAGCAGCTCCAAATATGAAATCAAGCCTTGTGGGGAGTGTTAAAGACAAATATGAAATCAAGCCTTGTGGGGAGTGTTAAAGACAAGGGCATAGCCAGGATTTTCAGAATTGTGCACCAGCTTCCAGAATGTAACTTCCTTCTGTCATCAAATGCCAAGTGTGGCCCCCTCCATAGCAGAGGGTACATGTTTCTGAACAGCATACCTTTGAAATATAGAAATAAATAATCTTCTGCAATTACTGACTTCAACAAAATGAAATATATCTAGATGTAAGGACACATACAGAAGGCAGGGAAAATTTCTGGATCATGCGATTCAGATCTGACATTCCACCAGGTTTAAATGTCAAGTTATCTGTTAAACCTTACCTAAGGATGAGGAGATTGAAGGTATATAATTGAGAGCATTATT
This sequence comes from Protopterus annectens, assembly GCF_019279795.1. Classification (NCBI taxonomy): domain Eukaryota; kingdom Metazoa; phylum Chordata; order Ceratodontiformes; family Protopteridae; genus Protopterus; species Protopterus annectens. Next base: position 192,168,049 of record NC_056737.1, read on the forward strand.
TATATATGATGCATCTTGTTCTAGGTATCGAATACTTTGTTATTGTACTACTTTTTTATATATATATTTATATTCTGCATGTTATATAAGCGCTTTTTAATATATATGCATGTATATAAGTTTTCAATCAGTGTATATTATTTAGCTCGCACGTTTTGATTTTATTTGATTTTAATTTATTTTATTTTATCAGAGTTATTTTATCAGAGATGTTTTCATTAGAACTGTTTTTATAGACTATTCCTTTAAAAGTTTTATTGACTTTCCCGCCAGATGGCGTATATATTTCATTAATTAGTATCCTGCATTGTTGAGTCTGAAGAAGCCTGTAATAGGTGAAAGCGCTAACTCTCTTTTATCACAATAAAGCTTTTTATCATAATAAAGCTTTTTTACTTTCTTTGAGAAGCTGTGGATTTGGATTTGGATTTGGATTTTTCACTACGAAGTGTGTTACCTAGATATTGTCAGCTGAGAAGATTTTGGTGTGTTTCTGACCCTGTGCTGCCGTGTTTCCGCTCCGCTGTTTTTGTTCTGATCCTTGCTATATCTAGATGTAGCTACTCTGGCATTCTGGGAAATAAACTGCTTAACAACATCAGTTACATACTAAAATAAAAGCAATGTTAAGGATTAGTATTGGTTTGGACTTTTGTAGAAAATTCAGTAGTAAATAATAGGAAAGATTTCAGTTTTGCAATGGCAGTTAATTCAGAGGTGTGTGTGTGTGTGTGTGTGTGTGTGTGTGTGTGTGTGTGTGTGTGTGTGTGTGTGTGTGTGTGTGTGTATGACAAACTGGAAGAGAGTAGCACTTCGTTGCTGAACGCATGTGCTCATGCACACACACACCCAACAGGTAATGTGGAGAGTCACTAGTATACCTACATCATATCTTTGACATGTGGGAAGAAACAGACCACCAGCAAAAACTCATGCAAATATCATGAAGGTATGCAAACTCCACACTTAAGACATCTTTATCCAGGAAATGAACTGGAGTACCATCACTGCTTATTAAAACGGTTACAAATGAACAGGAAATATAAATGTTGCACAGAGATTGTTTTGCACTGGAGGCTGTAAGTAAAATTTAAGGCCCATTCAGCCATACAGATGATGCACAAGTCCAACTACACTTGCACCTAAGATAATAAATGGGTTAAAAGGCTGTTACCCCCGGGGGTGAAAAAAACGGTCAAGAGAGCACTGAGTGGGTCTTGATAGTAGGGATCAGGGCAAAAAAAAGGAGAGAGTCTGAAAACTTTAGTTAGCGCAAACAAACAAGTCACATCACAAAAGACACTGGGATGAAAAAATAAAATGCATGTTTGTTTTATCTTTGATGTTCATTTAAGTTTCTTGCATGAGCTGTTACTCTCTTACTTACCATTTTCTGCCAGAGCTTTTTGTGATGTCACTGTCTTAAACTCAAGAGAGATGTTTGTGGATTTTTTTTCAAAAAAAGCTCATTTAAAATCTAAACAGCAATGATTAAATTGTGTTAGATTCTTTCTATCTCAGTTAAAACTACAGATGGCTAACTCTTGTGTTATTAAAGCTGTGTATTTACTAAAAGTATGTATTTAAGTTAATCTCAACTCTAAACACATTTGCATCAGTTTTTGTTAGATGGAGCTGTAAGCTGTCTTTATCCTCACCTATCGCAAGCAAGAAATAAACAGACCTCCGGTAAGTCCAGTGAACTTCACACAGACTCGTAACCATAAACAAGAAATCACTGGAACCATCTGTGTTATTTTGATATTAAATTGGGATTGGAATTAAATTGGAATCGCATACTCCAACTGCCTTGGTTCCAGTGATTTCTTGTTTATGTTTATCCTCACCTATATTAGGTTCTTCCCAGCTTTATGCAGAATGTTGTCTGTATACAGAAGGCATGTTGTCAGTAATAATGGATCCATCTTCTATTTCCAAATGTGGTTGTCGCATATATATCTCAGTTTAACAAATCATTTTTTTATAGAGTTATTCCTGGTAGACTGTTATCATGTGACAGGCATACTAGAAAGTGAGATTAGTTAAGTGTAACCTGGTAACTGTGCAAGTGAAAAGCATAGCATATCACAGTATAGTGCAAAGTTATATGCCAAAGGTCTGCCTTCCAAAACATCTCAGTCTGCAGTTCCAGCAGCTACTAGGTGGTACTCGGCAAGAAAAGACTGGGAAACAGTAAAGTAAACAAAACTGGAGAGAGATTTGTGGGTGGTCATATCATATTGTATCTTATTTGTTTGTTGCTCGAGATAGAAGACCAGTTGAAGGGGACTTTTTCAGGTTCAGTCTGAAAATGAAAAATAGCTATAAATAATGCATAAGAATGTAGTTATGGTATTTCTTAACAAAGTGAATATAGTTGCAACACACTATTTATACTAAATTTTAACAATATGATAGAAAGATAAGGGCTGGGGCTCCTTGAACAATATTGTACAGTGCAGGACTAATTATTGGTCACACAAAGTATGCAGGGATTCATAGACAATGCATAATGCATGTCTTTATAGCTGTGAGCTGCCCCACAAAGCAAAGTCCTTGAACAGTACTTGTTTGTGAATCCCAGCCAGACAATCTTAAAAGCGTTGTTACTATTTACAATACATACAATAATATTCCAATGCCGAAAGTATTAATGCTTAGACAAAGAATTTTTGGCAGTCTACTTCCTTGATGTAAAAATTGGAACTGTCTAAACACCTTGAATGTTTTAAAACCTGTTTATTAAGATATTGTTTCTTCTCTCGTATGTTTCCTCTTTCTGTACATCTTCAACCCCCTTTCCATCCTTTACCTAGTCTTCTGTTTCAACCTACTTCTCCCCTTTTTTCTTTTATTTTTTTAGAATGTGAGATCTCGTGCAGTAATTTTTAAAATGTATGTTTATTGTGTGATACATTTTGCATACTTTCAAACTGCTGTATTATATTCATTTTCTGTATTTACCTCCTATTATGATAAGATGTTTGCTTACATTCCATTTATTGCATGTCTTTTACATCCTTACAGTCCACTGCATTACATTAAATTATTTGTTTTTACTTCTTTTTATGCCTTCCAGGCTGAACTTGAAATAGGTCCTGATGAATCAGTGTTCTATCCAAGTTAACAAACTTAACTGAATAAAATTAATAAATCCCCAAAGGCTTGAATAAATTAAGAGTTTGTGGTCCTGAGGCAAACATATGTCCCTGGCTAAGACTGAGTAGTAAAGAATAAACTGCCAACTGCCCGAGCCGGAAGAAATATATCTACTTTAGACTGAAGTGGAAAGCAATATCACCTTTGGGAATTTTAGTAGTTCCTCCTCACACTAAGATACTTATGTGCTAATCATTTGAATGTTTTTTTCTTGAGAAAGTGGGCCACCTAAGATCAGGAACCAGGAGAGAGGCAACTCTTCAGCAGGTCAGACATCAGGAAAATTTGGTTCAACTGCATATGACCACAAAGTATAAACTTTCTTTTGCTGGATGCTGGTGAGGGATGGGTGACCAGAGTAGCTTATGCATTTGGAATAATTTCATGACAATGTTATGGCTTTCTACTCTAGTGAAAGTGTATGTATAAAACTGAATCTTCTCCTCTAGGAGGGCTTTTTTGTTTCCTTCGTGAGGACTCATAGTGAGGTTGTCCAGAATGTGGAAGTGGAAACCTCAGCGGTATGGGAAATCAAAGAAGGGGCTTGATACTAAAGACACCAGATTAGAACAGTATAGAGTCATGCTCTGAGACCAGAGGCTTTCTCCCTTTCACTGTGGATACTCTACAACAACCAGGTGTAGATGTTCTAACCCCTTGGTCTGCATTTAACATAATTTCTGTAATTTGTAGTACAGTGAGAATTGTTATCTCAGGGCCCCACTTCTCACTGCTGTATTCTTTACACCATAGGCACATGTTGCTTGTGCTCAAGGAGGATCTGAAGCACTTATTTTTATTTAACTTTTTGTATAGTCTGCAGTCACCACTTGGTGGGATCAAGAAGTATATATAAAAGGTTCTAAGTCTCATACTGTACTTATATTTTCCTTCTACTTGTACACATCTATAAGCGCTGTAAAAATAAGCACTGTGACTTTATTTCCACTGTAAGCTATTATCTGTATGCCTGCACTGTTCAAAAAAATGGGAGTCGCCTAGTGTGGCTCAACGCAACTACCTCTGTGCTCTCTCTCTCTCTCTCTCTCTCTATATATATATATATATATATATATATATATATGTAAAGGTATGTCTTCATCAGGAAGAAGACTGGATCCTGGTTACATTAATAATGTATATGAGCTTCTTATAAGCAGGCACTGTAATCCTTTTTGCCAAACAAGAGAAGATTTGTCTTTCATAATGTATTTTCAGGAGGTATGAGTCCTGTGAAATTGGGCATAGCCTGTCATATATTATATGTGATATGATAAGGCAGACTGGAAAAAGTTCTGTAATAAAGCTTTCTTAATTTGCTTCAAGGAATATGAGCCCCACAAAGGCATTCACAGCCTCTCACAGACTAAAAGTCTGGTGGTAGCCTTGTAAAAGCAAGCATTTTCAATGATCAAACTGTAAACCACTAAAACTACTCTTAGATAGACCTGATGAAGCTCAGGTGAAAGTGTTTTCTTAAATATACTTCTATAATTTTAGCTCATGGTATGTTGTCATTTTTTGTTTGTTAAAAATAAAAACCTTTTAACTAAGAATGAGGGTCCACAGGCTGCTGAGCTGGTAAACCCTCAGTGGTCTTTCTGGAATATTCAAGTAAATGACTAACCTCTAAGCTTTGGGGTTGACTTCTTGTTTTTCTGTCTCCTTGATTTCATTCAATCAGCTCCCCTGTTTGCAACTTCCTTTAAATAACTGACCTGTTGAATGTAATGTATTAGAACAGGAACACTTGTCCATCTACCTACTTAAAATGAATAAAGTACTTGAAACTTCAAACAAGGCATCTTTATTCCTCCCACAAGGAGGGCATCAGAAAAAGAGTCTCCTAGATCTGTTAGCTAAAGTAATTTTATCTGGACTAATCCTTTGTACTCTGTATCGTTATGAAAAAACAGATAAGGTTGACTTTCCAAAACAGCTTGTAGCTCAGATGCCCTTCTTGCAGAGGTTTGAGCAATAAGTGACACTGTTTTCCAAGTAAAGGACCTCAGTAAAACCCAATATGCTGGTTCAAATGAGAACAATTTTTTGTTCAAAATAAAATAATCTCAAAGAGGAGCCACGTGTTTTCTAGGTGGAAGGATATGCAACCCCCCTTTTAGAAACTGTTTGATTTGAGACTAGTTAGAAGGGGGGGGGGTCAATGAACAGACAAGCAAAAATAGCCAAAAGATGAATCTTGACAGAACAGTAAGAAATGGCAGGTGATACTAACTCACACAAATATTGCAGAGCTGGAGGAAACAAGGCCTTAAAAGGGTCATGGTTGTTACAATGGCACCAACTAGAACATCTTTTCTACTTGCTCCATATATGACTCTGTAGTTGCAAGTGGCTTTGCCTCCTTTAGTACTTGCTGAAAGTCCTTAAAAACTGGGTGTCTGAAAGGTATTAAAATTCTACCATCCAGGCAGTCAGTTGAAGAAATCTCAGGTTGGGGTGTAGCAATCAATCCCTGTCTTGTGTGAGTACATATAGTGTGTGATTGTCCTTGGCCATTTTCAAAAGAAGGGAGAGTCCCCTGTTGTCTGGGCCAAAAGGGGATTACCACAATTATCTCTGAGGAGTCCTTCTGAATCTTTATAATGACCTTAAAAAAATTGGTGGAAGGGGATACATGAACTTGCCCATCTCCAAGGGAATGAAAAGGCATCTGTCTTCCAGGCCTGATTGCACTGAATCATGGAGCAGAATATCTTTAGCTGTCTGTTATGAATGGAGGCAAATAGATCTATTTGAGGAGTTTCTCACAGATTGATTCCTGGAAGAACCCCAGGTTCAGCTTCCATTTGTGAGGGTCTATCCTGGCCTTGCTCAGCTTATCTGCAATAATGTTTTGCTCTGACATAATGTAACAAGCATACAAGATCAGATTATGCTAAGTTGTTACATCCCAGGCTAGCATGGCAAGTCTGGAAAGGGGGTAGAATGTGGCTGCCTGGTGTTTGTTTATGTACTACATCACTATGGTGTTGTCTTTGATAACTTGCTGAGGTCCTGGAGTTCAAAGATGTTTTAGGAACATGAGAGTATTTGTTATTGCTATCACCTCTTTGACATTTCTGTGTTTTGGTTTGTCAGATTTTACAGAGGCCCTGAAATTTTACCCCCATTGAAATTGTTCTTGATGCAAAGATTGAAGCATCTGTTTTTACATACTGATTAGAAGCTAGAACGGAGACAGGAAATCAAAGATTGAGAGATATTTGGTCTTTCCACTACTGTAACTGTGTAAAAAATAAAGTACAGGAATAGATGGTGCTAGGACCAGACTAATTTGAGGAACCATGGTATTTTCTTCATGTGAACCCCAGCCAGAGGAATCATGAGATTCATAGATGCCATGAAACCTAGAATCCTGAGGAAATCCCTGGCCGAAGTCAGAGACTGCTTAGAGAAGATCAGGAACTGTTCAATGAAAAGATCTACTTTGTCATGAGGAAGAAAAGCCCTCTCGAGGAATACTTCTGAGAAGGCATGCAAAAATACTTTCCTTCTTAGAAGTAATGGGAGAAGATTTTTCAATGTTTACTTAGAATCCCAAATCCTTTACCCAGGTCAGTGATTCTTGACATTTTGAGGACTGTGCAAATACAAGACAATTGTTTAAATATGGAAAAATGTTAATATCTTCCAACCTGCAATGAACTATTACAGGTACTAGACACCTTAAATACCTTTGGTGCTACAGATAATTCAAAGGCTAATACAGAGAACTGAGAATACAGCTGGATACAGAAAATTATAACAACAGTCTGAAATCCTTGAGAATTGAATGTGATAATCAGCGTCCCCCAAATCTACTGTTACCAGAAAATGGAGAGGAGGTATGAGGGGTAACAGGGAATGAAGGGACAGCATTTTGAACTTTGAGTTGAAAAAGGAAAGGTCTAGGAATGGTCTCAAAGTTCCTTCCCTCTTTAACACCAGTATAATTCTGGAATAAAACCTTTTTCCTGGTTGACCTGGGGGCACTGGATCTATGATACCCAGGGGCAGCATGTGCCGAATGACTGAAGGAAGGGAAAAAGTCTGGTTTGGTGAATGTGGATGAATCCCTAAATGGTGATTTTTTTCCATTCCCATCTGTATCCTTGCTGAATGATTCTTGGAATCCATTTGTCTGTGATTATGGGATGTCACTGAGGAAAATGCATACTGTACCTAAAGATTCTGGAAGTTCAAAAGGATTGCCAAGGTGTGCGTTGGTGGGGGGGGGGAGGGTACTAGCAAAGGTAGACATTGATTCTGCATTTTTCAACTGTCCTTGGTTCTGAGAGGCTCCCCCATCTTTTGTGAGTCTCCTTGCCATAGATTTTTGAAAGTATATTTGCCTGTAGCTTGCTGAAACTGTCCCTGTAAAGGGGTCCTGAATTGGAAGGAAAACTTCTTCACAAAGTTCAATAAGGAAGGTTGAAAACTCTGGGTAACCCGCTGAATTATCTTTCCTCTTTCATGTGATCTTTTCAGGACATCAGCAGCAGATGGACCAAATGATAACCCCTTTGTCACCGTGAGAATGTACAGTCTCAGCTTTGACATTATTTGGTAAATTTTGTGAAAGCAACTATGCAAATCTTCTCATAACTGAATCACCAGCTGCAGCTTTTCTTGGTACACTATTAACAGAAGCATAAGAACACAAAATAATGTTCTGTTACCTGAGGAGCAGAACAAAATTGAACTAGAAAGAGATGTTTTATTCTCCCAAGAAGGAAGATTAGCTGTTAACTTCCTCATGCTGTCGAAGGAAGCAAGCAGAAACTTTAACAAGTGAAGCTGACAGTTTGGAATTCTAAAGGTACATATAACAAATGAATACATTTTTGCCAAATATATCAAAAGTTTTTCTATGCTTATCTGAAGAAACATGATAATCATTCACAATTTGTTTGACAGCAGAAGGCTTTGTTAAGGAGATCACAGCAGGATCAGATTTAGGATTAGAAAATAAATATATGTCTCCAGTACATTATATAATCTGATAGACTTTGTAGGAACAGGAGGCTGGCTTTCAGGCATACTTTAGTTTGTTTAAAAAAAAATCTAATAAAACAGGAAGGACAACTGCAGGCTGAGGAAAATCCATTTGTGATAGATAATATTTTTTTTACTAGGATACCTCAATTTCACCCTTTTCCAACTGAAACAATTATTTTATTTTGGAAATGGTTAAAAAATGGATCCCCTTCACAAGCTCAAAGTTTCAAAACTTCAAACTGCAAATTGTCGAGACCATAAGATCAAGGTTTTGAAACTTTTAATGTTTTGAATGGAGATTGACTTACAGAGCATTATGGGAAGTTTACTGTTTTCCTCACTGTAGTGCAATCTCTCAGTTGGTATATTTATTTAGCAGGGGGTTTGGGGGATGCAGGGGAGCTTGCCCCCCCCGCAAAAATGTAAAAAAAAGTTTTTATTTTTTTATTACAGTTTCAAAGTTTCAAAATGTTGCTCTTATAGTCTTGACCATTTGCAGTTCGAAGTTTTGAAACTTCAAGCTTTTGAAGTAGATCCCAAAAAATGTATATATAACTCTTCTGGGGGGGTGGGGTCTTAAGTATCTCTATCTTTAGAATCAGAATCAGTTGCCTAAGGGAAATTTCTTTCCAATCCAATCCCTGCTATTCTCACTGGGAATCAAACTTTTTCTTTTACTAGTTAGAATTTAAGGAACTGAAGGCTTGAAATCAACCCTTAACAAAGTCTAATAAATCTTCGTTATCCAAAGTAAAGGTGAATAGGGAAGCCAAATGTTTAACGTTGTTTCCTTTTTCTAGGCTACCCCCTTGGAAACTGACTGACTCAAGGTTTTACACTAGCCCATGAATCAGATATTTTAGCTCGACTATGTGGTAAAGCATCATTCACTCCCTCCTCTGAGACTGACAAGCACAGAGGACACTTCACCAGCCACAGAGGACATGCCTAAACCCAGGAGGGATCCAAGGAAAAGATATATGGTCTGAGGAACCAGCTTTGTCCACAGAAGAGTCACACATCAGTGGTTGAGGCAGAGAAGAAGTCTGCTTAACTGACAAAAATTCCTAGAATTTATTTTTCTTTTTCTTCTGGATGGTGGCAGGAAGAACACAAGAGAAGGCATCCAGCTGAAGAAAAAGAGTCTGAACTGTGGCTAGTGGAGCTTAGAAGAATAGGTGAATATCCTGACAGAAAAAAAAAAAAATCACTCCTCCTTTTGGAAGGTGTCGCTGAATTATCTTTTTCAAAAAATATCTGATGTCAATTTTCATTCTTCCTTAACATATGGCTCGGATCTAATACTCTGATCTGACTTGGCTGTTATTCTAGCTCATGCCTGCCAACAAACTCTCAAGCTCCTTCCCTGCTCATAATGCACCACCTCTAACATCCCTCAGATCTCGTTTGCCGCTTTAGAGTTTAGAAGTGGTCATCTTCAGCACTCAAGTTTTCTATGAAAGATAAGTTATTTCTTTTTATTTTTTCTTTCTAACTTTAAGGAATTTCTATTTCCTCAGTTATAATCTGAAGTCAGGTTTAGCAACTTTCCTCCTTTACTTCTAGGAAAAAATCTCCTTCCCTTTACCTTTTGAACTGTTTTATAACTATTAATGCAGAAAATCTGAAATGGAGTGAAATTCAAAGCTTTTTTTGTCTTTTACCAGCTGTTTTTCTCCATTATTGTGACAATTTATTTTTGTAGCTTTATTTTTCTATTTTGGTGTCAGCATTTTATTACTATCAACATTTCTTTTATATACATTTGTTGTAGTTCTTTAAATTCCATTGCTACAACCTTGGTTTTATTGTTTACGACTGCAGTTTTTATCGCGAGTTTCTGCGGACAAGAAAGAATAAACTGATGTTAAGGGCTTTACTGTAATCTTCTTTTTTCTGATGCCATTGCTGGGGCTCAACCCCCCCATACAAAATGTAAAGACCTGTCAGAAAGTCTAGTTTCTCGGCTTCTCTAGTCCCTGCTTCTTCAGAACTGAAAAGAAAAAAACAAAAACTGCATCCAAAGCCATGTCCAATCCAACCATTATTGGATCTGACCACAGTTCTTCAGAACTTGAACAAAAGAAATAAATTAATATTGAAAGGTTTGCTGCTAACTACCTTTTTCTCAGGACATAGCTGGAGTTCGTTGTTCAAGGACCCTTCAAATGTCCAGGCAATCAAATTGTTTGGCTTCATTTTCATTATAAATCAAAAAAAAAAAAGAGAGAGAGAGTTTTAAAGAGTTTAGATCCAACCACCTCAGGTCCGAGATCTCTAAGATCTCCTCCAGATCTTAAATCCTCCCTGGATCTGACAGGTTTGACTCCTATCATTGGATTCTATGCTTTGTTGGATCTGACAGACATAATTTTTATGAATCCAAAGTCCCCTAGGGCTCTTTTCAGATCCTAAGTACTCTGATCTGACAGGTCTGCATTAGATTCTAAGCCTTTGGATCTGACAGACATAAGTGTTATTATGGAGGCATGGAATAATTTTGGATCCAAGCTGTCTGGATCCAAAGCATTTTCTGCCTCCTTCAGATCCTAAGCTTTTGGATCTGACAGACAGAAGTTTGACTGAAGAGAAACTAGAAAGTTTTTCTAATCCAAAGCCCCTAAGGTCCTCTTTGGATCCTAATTTCTCCTTGGATGTAACAGGGTTTAGTTGTTACTTCTACATCAGATCCTATGTCTTGAATCCAACAGAGACAAGTCTTATTCCAGAGAATTTGAAAGATTTCACATTCAAGCTCTTCCAATCTAAAGCCTTTAGAATCTCCTCCGCATCCTAAGCCTTCAGCTCTGACAGATGAATTTTAACTCCAGAGAAAAACTAGAATGACTTTGAATCCAAAGCCCTAGTACTTCTTTGGGCCCCAAGTCCTCCTCAGATCTGATAGGTTTGCTGTAAATTCTTTATTGGATTATAACCCTTCAGATCTGACAGATAAATTTTATTCCAAAAAATTTGAAAGACTTCACATCTAAACTCTTAAGTTGCAGAAACCTTTAGAACCTCCTTCAGATCCTAAGTCCTACTCTGATCTGACGGTTTTGGTTACTGTGGTGATTAGTTCCTTTCCTTCCAGCTCAATTTTGTTTTTAGGATGTGGATAAGATGAAGTGAAATTTTCTGCTGCTCAAATCCAGATAGGGATCTTACTGGCTCCGCCCTCTCATGGATTTGTGAGTTTGTCTGCTAAGCCTAATTTACCCCATATCTACCCAGTCAGTGGTACCCCCTAGAGGTTTGGAATTGGATAAAAGAAAGGTACTCTCATTCACTCTTTTATATACCCCTGACCATTTCTTTTTAGATACCCTTGGATCAGATTGGCTCTGCAACACCAGATCTAAGAGTTTTTTGTTCAGTCCTGACCTTTTGCCTTCCTTCCTTCCTTGAAAGCTCTGGTTCTGAGTAATGAGGGGAGGGGGGAATTGCCCTGTTATGTTACCTTTCTCTTATATGGTACCCAGGACCTATTTTTGGATCCATCTCACTTGTACCACCTACACAGCTGTTCAGTCCTAAAGTACTTTTTAAGAGGCTACAAACAGATTTGATTAAAGGACTATAATTCATTTCCTAGAACCAAAATTGCTGACACTCATCCTCAGTAGTCTCTCTCAAGCTACCCTATGGATGATATCCTGTTCATCTATGAGGTTTATCTTGTATACTGCAGAAGGTGTCTCTTGGGCTGCGGGTTCAGGCATTTCCATCAGGAGACATATCTGGATGAGCCTTGATGATTTTGTGCTGCCTTTCAAGTCATCTTTTGTCAGTGCTACCTTTGACAGTTCTCTGGTTTGGCCCCCACAGGTAAGGACGGAAAGACCCTATCTGCCATGGGCGCTCCTTTTTCCATCCCTTCAATGGTTGGTTTCCAGTAATCAATCAGGAGGTCTAGGTATGTGTTACAGGAAGTCTCAGGTTCCCTTATAGAACATATGTAAAGATAGTTCACCCCGAGGCAGAGGAGGGAGAGATAATAGCTGAAAACCCCCCAAGTGGCAGAGGACTCCCACAGTTCTGAGAGTCTAGAGATACTTCTTCTGTTAGATCCTGCCAGCACTCCTGAAAGAAGACCTCAGTGCCCTCCTCTGCACACAGTTGGGAATCTCTTATTTCTGCACCAGGAAGCATGTCTAATAGCGAAGGATGCTTTCTTGCAGAGAATCTCTTGCTGAGATTATATTATTCCCTTTTCCTTTCCAACCCTGTTACCCAAGAAGCAGCTTAGAATCATCTGAAAGTTCCTGCTAGACCAATACAATCTGTAACTGACTCAAGATTGATTCTTCTAGTGCCTAAATAAAATAGGATACTGATGACCGATTTTAAGTTTCAGTGTGTTGAACAATTCTGTTCGGCGCACTAAGTCCTAATTAGTCTTGGTTCAATCCAATTTTCCCCTTCTGAGCAGGACATCTGGATGAGATTGATTGATCTTTAGGATTAGTACTATCATATACAATGAATAGGCAATCCAGGAAGTAGTTACAAGTTTAGGCTGGGAGCCAGTCATTACCAGTTCAGAGTCCAGGCTTTTGGTCTAACCACAATCCTCAGGGTGTTCACCAAGTGTTTCACAGTACTGGCATCTCACTTAACTTTGCAAGGATCCTGCGCATTTCCATTTTGGGTACTTTGCAAGGATCCTGCGCATTTCCATTTTGGGATGACAGACTCATTACTGCTCTGACAAAGCTTTTACTGTTGCAAATTTGAGGTTGTGTGATAGGCTTGTCCACAGTTTGGGATATCCATCAATAACAACAAGTCACAATTCTAACCAACCTACACATTAGAGTTTATAGGAACAATTTTTCAACATGGTGTCTATCCTAGCATCTCTACCCCTTTTACAGAGTACAAACAATAGCTCCGAAAATACTTGGTAGTACCAGAATATCAGCAGGATTGATTCTGCAAGTTCTGGGGTCAATGTTAACGGCAATAGTTTTACTTCCTTACCAAGAGTAGATGCTATGAACACAATGATAAACTCTCTCTCAACCTACGTCGATAACCTTTGCTTAACTGAGTTATTATCTTTATTTTTCCAGGTGGATGCAGTCAAAACAACTGTGCTAACCTGTCATTTCTTCTTCTTTCTCCACCCAAGGCCACAGTGACCATGGATGCTTCACAGATTAGGTGGAGTGGACAATTCCTGGGGAATCAGTCCAGGGCATTTGGTCCCCCAAGGAGGTCATCTTACATACACTGAAGGTGTGGCAATGGGTGATTTTCTTCCATCCGCTTTGTAATTGTAGCCCATTTTCAGAGGAGGTTCAACATGATAGCTGTTAACTTGAGCAGGCCCATCTTAATTCCTTACAACTTGTGTCTCAGCAACAAAGTGATGCACATGGTTTGTTTATTTGTTTATTCATTCACTTATCATAAAGATAATTTTTCATTCTGTTCCCAAGAGTAGAGACTTGAGGCAAATAAAATTGCATATATAAATGGAAGAAACAGTTTATGCAAACTAAACATGTACAACAACAACAAGGTGGAAGAATATAAAATGTGATAGGCACTTACAGTGCATCTTAATAAAGGTTACTTCAGAAAGCAGCCACGTTGAAGAAAAACAATCCTCACTGTATCTTACTGACCTCAACTAAAATGGTTCCCCTTCCTTTGACTTCTTTTTTTTCTGTACTTGCCTTCGATTTTAGATGTCTACAGAACTTGTGTCTCACTTGTCAGACATGATTCATCTGCACACCTCTAGCCTAAAACTAACTGTGTGGTGTTTCTCATTATATTGATAACCAGGCAACCTATGCTTTCTTTTTCATCCATCCATTCCATTCTGTTACCTTCTCATAACAATAAAACTGTAAACCAACGACAACAGACCACAGCTCCAAATCAGGTGCAAAGTTTATTGGCTTAGCGCTTTCTTCTCGTGACAGAGACTTCCTCAGAACAAACACATAATGCTTACTCAGCCCTTAAATACCCATTAATCAAGTATGTAATTATAAAATTAATCACATGACAATGCTGAAATTAGTCATTAAAAACTAATATACAAGTTTCAAAATGTAAACATTAAGACATTATATAAAATATGAAAATAATTCTCCTATTAAAACACAACCATTAGGACACTAAAAACTAGAAAAACTAAAAGACTTAACCTGTAAGGTATTTTAATTTTAAAATACAAGCTATATTAATGGCCTCATTTATACCTGGATACTGTGTTGCGTCTAATCTAAGTTGCCATTTTAGTTCACAAATGTCCAGGTGCACATCAATAATTTTTCCCTGTGGATCTTTGGCAACATAATCAACTACCAGAAACTTAAAACAGTGATTGCTGTGCTCCTTAATATGTCTAAATAGGGCGTTAGTAATTTTCCCTTTCTTATGTCATACATATGTTCACTAACTCAAATTTTTAAAGATCTGGAAGTCTTTCCAACATAAAAAAACAGGGCACATTTGGCACTTTGCAAAATATACAAGGTTTACACTATTACAATTAAAATGCCCTTTAATAACAATGTTATTGTTATTGGAATTTCTGCGATTGAAGATGGGGGAGAAGCCTGGAAGACCAATAGTTTTAACTTTAATTTTTGAGTTAGTAATGACAGCCATGCACAGAATTCTCAACAATCTGCCAGTTTGGCAGAAAAGCTAAAAACATTTGAACATGATTTGCTTGTGTACAAAAAACTACAGATGGAAAACTCATGTTTGGAAAAGAACATTGAGTTGGGGCATATTCCGAGGGGTCTAAGGTTGTGGAGATATCCTAACAGTGCAGAAGAAAATGAATTTCTTGCTAAATTACACGCACTGTTTGACCGTATGGGTATTGAAATTATGCGCCTGATGATTAAATATAACAATCAGGCATTAACAACCCGATGTACTAGTTTGGATACCCTTAATCAATCAATACTTGTAGACTGTGATTATCAAAAGCATCGAGTTAGTTATTTAGAGATCCAAAAAATGTTGACAACACTTGTAGTAATATCTTTTTAAGAAAACAGAATAAGCTCAGAAGGGATATTAATGAATATTCCCTTAACAAAGTTTACCCTTTCTCATTGGGGAGTAGAGCGAGTGACGAGCGAGGACCATCCAATAGTGAGTCAAGAGGGGCGGAAAAATTGACGTCGGAGCAGAGGTTTCAAAAAGGAAGGTGTTTCAACTCTACAACTGGTGAGGAATTTGACGAAAGAGTTAGGCAGTCCGAGAGGCTTCGTGGAAAGAACAATCAGCCTTTCCATTTTTCAGAGGGCAAAAATATAGACTACACAAGGCAAGGAGCCAGGCCCAAAAGGACCAAAAATCATTTTTGATACCTTCTGCTATTTGCGACGATGATTCTGATCCACTAGTTGTAAGTAAACTTTTTTTAGTACTAATTCTGTAGTTTCATATGGTGTAACGGGTCACGTCGAAAAAAGCCTAAATATTGTGACTGTGACTGGCCCTAGTCCTGTTAATAAGACTTTGCCTAATGAGGAACTGGTTGCTAGCCTGACAAACTTGTCGGGATTTAGTACAGAGACGTGTAGTTTGAACAAAGATGGTTTTAATGTGCAACAAGCCGGGGGGCTTGAAACTGAATTAAATGAAATTATGGGTAATGTGGATGATAACTTGGATTTTGCTATCAACTTTTTTACTTTAGATAATCAAAATGGTGTTGACAATGCTATTAAAAATGTTGTTGATAATGTTTGTATACGTAACAGTAAGAAAAAAATCTTTCAATGTTAATTATGGGGCAGTTGTAAATGCTGTTCCGGAATTAGTTGATTTTAATGAAATAATGTTACCTAATTTACCACATCCAAATTTGGATTTGGAAACAGGATTTCATGTAGGCACGGAAGGTGCTAGCTGCAAATCTATTAACTCCGCAGTTGGCATTTTAAATCAAACAGGGTGTCCAGTGTACTGGGCCGGCCATGCTTTGATTGGTAAGGATAGTGGGGTGGGAGGCCCAATGGATGCTGACACTATGGATGTTACTATTCATGATTTGTTATGTGGCCTGGAGGAAGGAGACCCTGGGCAAACTTGTTTGACCAATTTAGTAGATCTTAACAACGACCAAAATGTGGTTTCTAGTGATATTTGCACTAAAGTTAACAATGGTGCTAATGATTTTAAATTTTTTAACTACTCTTCTAAAGTTGTGGGTATTGAACATACTGACCTTCTAGCAAAATCCCTGCAAGAAGGGGTAATTTAGTTGATATTATAATTGACATAAAATGTTTTACACGCCAGTTAAACCTCAAGGTGTGGTTTAATGATGATATTAATTTTGGAGAAGGTGGGCAGGTTAGGACAACCAGACCAAGAGCCTTTAATCCACCACTGAATAACGCTATACGCATTTACAAAAAGATTTGTGAGAAAGGCATTAGACAGTATTTTAAATGTTCCCAGTGTGAAAATTATGGTAACCTTACAGCAAATGAACGTGTCATACTAAGGGAGTTTATTAATGACAAAACTATACGGATTATGAAACCCGACAAGAGAAGTGGGGTGGTTTTAATGAACAGAAGTGAGTATTTAGATAAAATGAATTCTTTACTTATGGATGGGACCTGTGAGGAAGGTTCCCTCAATGAAATCCATATAGCCTATAGAAAGATCGATTTGGCACTAGATGATATGGTTTTCCAAGGCCAAATTAGTTTGGATGAATATGAATTCATGAAAAATGACCACCCCATGATACCCAACATTTTCAGAATACCAAAAATTCATAAGGGCTTGTCAAATTTGAAATTTCACCCCATTGTTGATGGACATAGATCAAAGACTTGTTTTATTAGTAAGTCTTTGGATCATTTGTTACAAAAGGGCTTGAAAAAGTTTAACTACATTACGAGAGATTCATGGCATTTTCTGGAGAAATTAGAGTTATTAGTATTAGTATATCTCCTGGAATGATTTTGGTTACTGTAGATGTTGTCAACTTGTTTGGGGGTATACCCCACATTGAGGATGTTCAATGGTTAGAAAGACAGTTGGTGAAAACCCAAATGTATGACCAGGATTCTATCAATAAGGTCACTGCCCTTATGGACATAGTTTTAAATAATAATTATATACATTTCAAAGGTCAGTATTTTAAACAGTTGACTGGTGTTGCAATGGGGGCCACTTGTGCCCCCATTTTTGTCAATTTTATCATGTCCTACTGGGAGCAGGAATTTATAATGAATAGTGTGTATTGGCCTAACATTTTGCATTACCCCAGATATTTAGATGATTTGTTTCTTGTGTGGAAGGGCATTGAGGAACAACTTAAGGGTTTTCTCACTTATATTTATTTTATTTTTTATTTATTTTACATTTGTCAACTGGGAAAGTCTGACTGGATACATATCCATTTTCAGTGGAGACCCGGGGAAAAAAGCTCCACATTGAAATTAAGTGACACTTACAGTTGAGGTTACAGAGAAATCTAAAAACATTTAACAAAATCAGTGACAAATTAAAGTCAAGGTTACATTTAGATAAGAATAAAACATGGTTGGTTAATGGAATAAGTATACAGAAATAGCAATCACATATCGGAAGTGTGTTTAAAAGAAAAAGGATTTTCAGGTAGAAGGTAAGGATGATAGTTAAAAGAAAGGTGGTTAGGTAAGAAGGAATTTATTTAGTATGGGCGGAATAATAAGTTATCTTCCTGATAATGGATAAAGAAAATTCTAATGGTATAGAGAAATGTATGTAGTGAGGATGTGGAAAGAAAATAAAAGGGTAATCACCTCTGTGAGCTATGTTTGACTTACGTTTGTCTTGCTATAAGTTGGGTTAGTCTGGGTTTAGACATGGGCATGGATATTGTTTATCCAAAATATTATATTAACAATACTGTGGATTTCTTGCAGTTCACCTACCATAACAACAAAGAGAATATTTCATACCTAGATGCCAGTTTGTCTTGGAATGTTGAGGAAGAAAAACTGTGTTCTAATATATATAGAAAACCCACTTTCTCAAATTCCTATTTGGAATTTGGTAGTTGGCATCCCTTGTATCAGAAGAAGTCCATTATTAAAGGCCAACTTGTCAGGGCGGCCAGAATGGTCAGTTTGGACTGTCACTTTTTAGATGAAGTGAACTTTATCATCAGCATGTTTACTAAGAGGGGATACCCTGACATATTTTTGGAACAAATTAGGAAGGAAGTTGTAGAAAAACGTAACAAGGGTTTGTATAGGCCAATTTTGAGTGGGACAACAAGGACTAGGTTAGAACAAGTTTTCAGTGATAGCAAGGGAATAAGAGCAAGGTTTGGGTTGAGTTTTATTACAACCTTCAATCTGGATGCAGAAAAGATTGTTGACATTATTGTTAGCAATTGGGACATTTTGGGTTTTGACAACAATGTAGAGTCCAAAGTGGGTAGTGTGCCCCCAAAAATTGTTTATAGAAAAGATAGGTCTTTTAAAAATCTTTTTGAACTAGGTAAAGACACTTCTGGTAGTTGTTCCAACAGACCCGTTGGGAATTTTAAATGTGGTAGGTGCAACATTTGTACCCACATACTAGAAACTAAGGACAAATTTAAATCAAACAGCAAAAACATTGTTATTAAAGGGCATTTTAATTATAATAGTGTAAAGCTTGTATATTTGGCAAAGTGCCAAATGTGCCCTGTTTTTTTATGTTTGAAAGACTTCCAGATCTTTAGAAATTTGAGTTAGTGAACATATGTATGACATAAGGGAAAATTACTAATGCCCTATTTAGACATATTAAGGAGCACAGCAATCACTGTTTTAAGTTTCTGGTAGTTGATTATGTTGCCAAAGATCCACAGGGAAAAATTATTGATGTGCATCTGGACATTTGTGAACTAAAATGGCAACTTAGATTAGATGCAACACAGTATCCAGGTATAAATGAGGTCATTAGTATAGCTTGTATTTTAAAATTAAAATGCCTTACAGGTTAAGTCTTTTAGTTTTTCTAGTTTTTAGTGTCCTAATGGTTGTGTCTTAATAGGGGAATTATTTTCATATTTTATATAATATGTCTTAATGTTTAAATTTTGAAACTTGTATATTAGTTTTCTGACTAATTTCAGCATTGTCATGTGATTCATTTTATAATTGGGTACTTGACTAGTGGGTATTTAAGGGCTGGGTAAGCATTGTGTGTTTGTTCTGAGGAAGTCTCTGTCATGAAAAGAAAGTGCTAAACCAATAACTTTTGCACCTGATTTGGAGCTGTGGTCTGTTGTCGTTGGTTTACAGTTTTATTGTTCTACAGTTTGTTTTACCTTCTCATAACAACTCTATACGGGGAATCTCTACAGAAATTTATCGAGAAGATTTTTTATTTGTTGAGTAGAGCAGTATCAGGTAGAACTTTCACAACTTGGATACATTCTGTCTTTGAATTTCTAGCCAGTTTATTTTAAGAGGGTGCTAGTTTATCAAATGTCTAACTTCTACTTACAACCTTTCTCGAATTTCTATGTAGATTTACAGAATTCTTCTCTGGCTGCCTCTAAACTTTGCAAAGCATTATTTAATGTTTTTCTTCTACTTAGACCTCCTTACAAGGATCCCATACCACCATGGGATATACAGTTGGTAAGGCGAACTTTGACACAGTCTTCTTTTCAAGCAACAGCCAAATGTAATCTAAAAAAAATCTTTACCTGGAACATTATCCTTTTAGTTGCATTTACTTCCATTGGGTAATGTCAGAACTTCAAGCATTATATTGTAAACCCCCATCTTGTTTTTCCACATGGATAGAGACACTTCACATAGTGATACTTCCTCCCTACTGAGAGCAGTGTCAGAATCCAGCATAAATCAACCAAATTAACCTACCATTATTTTTCCCCCTAGCATTATTTTTTCCAAGATTTTCCAAATAAGGGAGAGTATATGCTGTATTTTCTAGCCTGCACAGAACTAACCACTTAGGAAGACAGATCAATTCTTGGCTTCCTTGACACCTCACAAAATAAGCAAATTGGTCACAAACGTTACTATAACCAGGCAGTTGACAGATTATATTTTGTTTGTCTCCACTAAATTGAATTTCCCCCTAAAAAAATACAAAGATCTTTCAACTACACCTATGACCACTTCCACTATATTCTAGTACAGATTATGCATGGAGTCTAGTTATGGGACAACTACTTGGTCAAATCCTACTACTTTTATCATTTATTGCAAATTGGAGCTGGTCTCAAGAGAAAGAACGACCTTTGCGTCAACCGTACTCAGTAATATCCTTCATTAAAATCCACCAAGGAATTTAGATAGCTGGGGACTCTGTACCATACATTGAAGAAGAATGCAAATTGACAACATCAGATAAATAAGTTATGTACTTACCATAATGTTACGTCATTGTTGTCCATTTTCATTCTTCCTCAACTCCCCACCCCACCTCCACATTCCCCTCCATTTATCACAAGTGAATTCTGGAGGAATGAAATTCTTGGGACACCACATGCCCCATGTGTTGAACTGTAATTATGACATTTCTTTATGATCTTCATGTCAAGCTGCAAACAAAATTTGAGGGATGGTAGGGGTGGTGCATTATGGGTAGGGAAGGAGCTTCAGAGTTTGTTGGTGGCCATAAACTAGAATATTGGCTGAGTCGAATCTGAGTATCAGATCTGAACCATACTTTGAGGAAGAATGAAAATGGACAGCACAGATAGAACATTATGGTAAGTATTTAACTTCTTTTTTTTTTCTCATCCCCTAACCACAGTATTTTAGACAACTAAGTAAATTATTTCACAAAAGTGATTTTTAACAAGTTTTCCTTACAAAAATTAAAATGGAAGGTAAACAATTTTTCTGATAAAAATGTCTTGTGACAGTCACTGAATTTATAAGTCATAGCTAAAATAAATCCTTTCCTTAAGAAATAACATAGTTATACTTAAATTGTTTTGTGAAAGGTTTTCCCCAGAAGGGTGTTTAACTGCCCGACCGTGAAGAAGTGCTCGACGACCATCAATCCCTGAATCATGCAAGAGGATTATACTTCAAATGATAGGAAAGTTCGTAACATTTGGTGCCCTAACTGCTGATTTTATGTTACACCCCTCGAGCCCTCTTATGTTTGACTGGTTTGACTCTCAGAGCGTCTTCTGTGTGGAGACATGTGTGAATGGGTGTTCCTTCGTGGAAGGTTGTGCGTCAGGGCTGGCAACTCGGTACGTAAAAATCAACTGCCAATCATTAGCAGACCGGAGTTCCGCTGTGGCGACCCCTAACCGGGAAAAGCAGAAAGACACAACAACATTGTTTTGATGAGGCTGCAGCAGTGTGTATCTAGATGTATGATTTTATTTTGTTATATTAGACATTATTATTTCATTACATACAGTGATTTTTTGTGAACATGTGATAGATGTTATATAGTTATTAATTGTTTGAATGTTTACAATTATAGTTATTTTTCTGGATTACTCGGATGACTATGGGGGCACAATGGCTTCAAATTATATAAACACATTAATGACTGAAAACAAAGCAATATCTGAGGGAAGTATAATTAGGTTTATGTGCATTTTGTAGACAATTTATGCTGTATAGTGGTGACTGGAACTAGATTTTAGAATTTTATCACTATTTCAATGAAGGATAAGAAAATATCTCCTTTGCTTCTAAAAGTATTGAGGATCAGGTTACCTTCCATGATATTCAGCTTTCTAACTAGAAGCAAAGGAGTAGTTTAAGTGTTAAAAACTGCATTAAGCTAGTAAGTGGCAATAACTTAATGCATGCTGATTCTTTCTTTTCAGTAAGTACTGCTTGATTAGATGGTGTTTCACCTAACTTTAGAATGTCTCCCTAAATAATTCATCCATAAGTCATCATGATCTGCTTTAGTAGTTTCCCCTCAGGTGTTTGGTAGTGCCCTGTATAGATGCAGGCACCTTGAGCTGACATTTGTCCTGTAATAGCACCCTTGAAATTTCACCAGTATCTAGTTGCACACAGGGCAACTAGTTTTTAGTGACAAACACTAACACCAAGAGTGGCAAATCAGATACTTCTGACATTACTTTATATTCTACATCCACAACTTTGTAAGCAGTAAAAAAGAGCCTGTTGCCCTGGATAATAACTTTCCTACTCTATCCTTTACCAGCTTGATGGATATGGATATATTGAGGCAATGTTGAAATTGCATCATGTTTATTGACAACCAGCTAATTCTCAACCAAACTGATAAGGTATGTGAGAGGTATATTTACATAATGTCACTGGAGGCAAAGTTATCATTTCAAAGCATTCCTGATATTAATAAGGTTGTCAGTAGTACACACGCTGCACCCATCACAAACAATACAAAGCAGAAATATAGATCCACATTTGCTGAGGTACTTAAATGTAACATTCCTAAATCCAAAGACCTCATAGACAAAGTGGACATAACCATGTCCTTAGTAGCCATGAATGCACTTTTTCAAAAACAATACACTTATCAGCACACACAGCCACATCTCATGGAGCCTCTTCTTCTAAGCCCGTAAGGGAAGCCACCATAAAATCCAACATTCTGGTAATTGGAGATTCCATTGTGAAACATACTGATGTCCCTCTCACCAGGCTGAGTAAGGAGAAAGTCACTGTCAACTGCTTATCAAGGTCTAGGATCCACCACATTATGCATTGGAACACAGATACCAGCATGACTCAAGTTATAGTCCATGTGGGTGTAAATGACCTGAGATATACCTGTCCAGACAATATGAATAAACACATCGTGTAGCTCTCGGAATATGTGTCCCAGACTGGTATGAGCCTAGCACTGAACAGCATCTTACCTTCTCCAAGGATGTTGCCACAGTATAAATAGAAGATTACTGACTAATAATTAGTTTAGTTTTTGGTGTCATTCTAAGGGGTGTAATATTTGTCTGCATGGAAGAAGATGGTTAACAGAACATGCTGCTTCGCCAGGAATGGTCTGCACCTCTCCTTTCTAGGCTTTTGAATACTAGCTAAAATATTGTCCTCCCCCATTGTGCCTGTTTTAGGCAATGCCAAACTGAAAGTACTTCTGAAATAGCAAATCAGAACCAAGAAAATGTAAAGGTATTACTACTCAGTGCTAGGAATCTAGATAAAAAACTCCACCTCCTACTCTCCCTAAAGCTGTCTTCACCCTAGACAATGCTGATGTCTGTGTGGTCACTGAGACAGGGTTTAAAGCCTTGGAGAGCACAACAGCAGTTCAAGGCTGTAATGCCTTCCACACATTTAGACTACCTAGTACACAGAATAGACTAAAGGTGGAGGTGTCTCAATTTTCATCAAAAATAAATATACCTAAAAACTGGGCAAACAGTACAATACACTTGAGCTTCTCCTTGTTCAAATCACTATAGACAAAAACCCATGCCACTTCCTTGCAAGCTATAGGTCCAAGACTATGACCCAAGGACACCATAACGCATATTTAAGCTTACTGGAAACACTCATAATCCTAACCAACACCATATTCATGAGTGACTTTAATTACCCCACTATTAACTGGGAATCCTATACAACACTAAACATGCAGGCACAAAGATTCTTGGTTTTTGTAAACACAGACTTCCTTGGACCAGATTTTCAATGCACCAAGCAGGTTCGCAAACATACTGCATCTGGTCCTCACTAATATGGGATAGTGCTGCACACCCCATAGTGTAATGTCCACTCTGGTAAAGTCAGACCACAAAACTGTCTCTTATGAAGTAAAAATAAGACCTGGTACTCTAGCTAATCCAGGAATGTTCAGAAACTACTCCTAGGATAACTTCTTTCTGTTAAGTGATATCCCGGTAAACATTCAAGCTCCTCTAAACCCTGAGAACACTGCTGCATATGTGGACCCATTCAAAGAAACCCTGTACACAAGCATATTAATAGCTGCATAGAGGCAGCTGTACGTAGCAGGAATAAGTGCAGAACTAAATAAAAAACAAGCCACCCTGGAATCATAACACCAATAGGCTATATAATAGAAGGAAGACAATCCTGGCAAAAAATAGGAGGTGTAGCACCCAGCAGGATAAAAGCACTCTCATCAAACTAAAAAAAAAAAAAAAAACAACTTGGAGGACAAACGAAGTATACCAAAGCCAAATTTGAGGTAAATTTGGCCTTTCAGGCCAAAGACAACCACAAGGAATTCTTTGCTATGTCCACAAGGCTATACACAATTGTGTGCAGAGTTCATTGTTAATGGAGCCACCTGTAATGAGCCAGAAGATACATCAAACATACTGGCAGACAAATTCAGCTCCAACTTTACTCCTGTCTCCCCCACAACCTCTCCTCAGGAAATACCATCAAATATAACTCCCTCTACTACCACTAAGGAACAGGTCCTCAATGCTCTAAGACCAAGAGTACTGCATTGGTGGGCCCAGACAATATTCTAGGATGCCTTCTAAATAACATGAAACATGACCTATCAGGCTCTCTGGAATTGCTGTTTATTGCTAGCCTCCAAACAGGTTTTGTGCCTCACAGATGTTGAACAGCAACAATCATTCATCTGCACAAATGTGGACCATCTACAGACCCTGGAAACTGCAGACCCATAAGTCTCACTAGTCTCATGCAAAGCCATGGAAAGAGTTTATCATGGAAATGATAACTGGTGACATAGAAAACCTCCGGAAACTGGACCCAACCTAATTTGGGTTTTGTGAAAAGCAGGTCATGCTTACTCAACCTAGTGGGCTTCGTGGAGGTCACCAGAGCAATGGGTGAGGACAACATGGTTATCACTGCCTGTATTGACCTAGCTAAGGCATTTGACACAATACCACACTTGGGCATTGTTGACAAACTCAAGAAATTATGTATAAACTCTTACGTCATCTGGTAGATAGCCAGCTGGCTCACAGACATGACCAAGGAAGTTGGAAAGTGGAGTACAAAGTACAAAGAGGCCAGTCATAAAGGGAGTCCTTCAGGGATCTGGGACCACTTATTTTCTGAAGCCAAGACCAATGTCAAGGGCTTCTGCCTGACCAAATTTGTAGACAATTGCAAATTAGGTGCAGTCATAGAATTCCCTACTGACACTAATGTTGTCTAAGAAGGGCTGACACAAACAAATAACTTGTGTCAGATCCATGGAGTAAAACTGAATGTCAAGAAATGCATAATATTCTCTGGGAAGTCATCCATCCCTTATAATCATCATATTGACAACATATCCCTAAGAGTCGACCCAGTAGTCAGGGACTTGGGGACACACTTAGACGGTATTCTAGCCTTTGACCATCACATCTGCAGTAGTGAGGAAATCCTTTTACGCTGTGAAACTTATAAACAAAAGTATGGAATCTTGTTCCAAAGAGGTCATTGGTCTACTGTATTCAGCATTAATCAGATTTATCATTGAGTACAGCCCCACTTTGGTATGTACTTAACCAAGCACATCCAACAATTGGAATGTCCACAGAGGTTCCTGACTAAAAGAATACAGGGCGTAAGTAACAAGTCCTATGCAGACTGCCTCAAAGCTCTATCCTTGTATTCTGTCTCCTACAGGCTGTTGAGGGAGATATATGCCTGGCATACAAGCCATTGTTGAACCCCACCCTGATGGACCTCCTGCATATCTGCACAACAAATAGCCCCATAATTTCCCATTCTAAAAACTTAAACCGTGTCTATGATATAAATAGGACCTGCTGGAGAGACCTAAAAAAATGAGAGCTATGTATCCAAGAGACTGTCCTTTCTCTGAAACAGGCTCCCCATCCATGTGAAGCAGAGTTCCTCCCTAAACCAATTCAGGTATAACTTGGACAATTGGATGGGGAACAGGAAATTCATCCCCAGTTTGGCACCTGTGTTTCTAATGGACACAGGCAGCTTGTAAACATTTCATCTTTTAAACTTATACTTATCAAGAGTACCAGATCTTCTCAGAGATTTGGGATGTATAGCTAGGCTTAAAAAAGCCATAGTGATTATTAACCTAATACACACCTAATGAACATATAATCAGCACCCTAGATGTATATTCAGGTCTGGCTAAATCAGAGATGTGTAGAAATTCCAGACTTATGGCTGATGAACATGAAGCAAAGTTAGAAAGCTTTAAAATATCTTTGCAAAAAATATCTTCAGATACTGTGGAACTGGCAGTGTGGTCTGCCTCAGGATTTCATCATTTGCTACAAAAATAGTGTTCCAGGTACCTTTAATAATTATGTAAGCACTTAAAGATTGTTAGTTCAAATTAAACTTCTAATGATACTAGTTGTTAGTTATTTGAAGGCCTCAGGTTTATGTGCTACATTTGTAGACGTATCAAACATGCTAGTTGTACTAGTCATGTTTATATATGCTCTTCTCTTTGAAAAGCTATCTGTGTATCTCTACTGCATGTGTACTAGGTATATCTCTCTCTAAAAAACAATGGGGCACAATTCATTTTTATTTAATGTAGTAAACTGACATCTGTATTTCGACTCTTAGCCATAGTTATGCGTCAGAATATTTTTTTCCTCCATTCTTGTCATTTGAAGCTTACACATACCTCTCCTCAGTATGTCATTGATCTTTACAACCAGTACTGTATAGGTTCATAGGTAGGTACTAGGCTATCGGCCCTCGGGCCTATATAAGCCTAGCCAAAAAGCTACCCTGGCTTTTGCCACCCAAGAAAATTATTTTCCTGTGCCCCTATCGAGCAGAGCCACAGAAGTGATCCACGGGGTGAATGTCCTATTTCCCATCCAATCATCAAGATTTTTCTTGAAGAGTGCTAATGAGGAGGTTTGTTCGATATAGATAGGTAGTTTGTTCCAGAGTATGGGAAGTCTCTGGGACAGGAATCTAACCCTCCAGCATGTTCTGTTTATTGTGTTGACAAGGTTTAGGTCCCTAGGGTGTGTAGCTCAGAGGGATTGGGATTTCTTTAAGCGGAGCATGTCCAACAGCTCTGGGTTTGACATAGTTTTGTATGTTAGGCAAGGATCGCCTCTGAGTAGTCGATATGCAACTGAGTAAAGCTGGAGTTTTTTGAGACGGTCTGCGTAGGGCATCTATTTGAGGCCAGTAATCCTATTTGTGAGGTATTTCTGCGGCCTTTCTAGTTGTTGTATATGTCTTGTGAGGTACATACCAAAAGGGGCGCTGTATTCTATAATGGGTCTAATGAGTGACGAGTAGAAGGGAACAATGACCTCTTTTTTTTCCTGGATGAGAAACCTTTTGTGATGAGGTGTGCCACGTAGAAGGATTTCCTGACTACTATGGCGATGTGATTATCAAAGGAGAGACTACTGTCCATTTGTGTCCCAAGGTCTCTTATCACACTTTCAGTGTTAAGTAGACTACCGCCTATGTGGTAGTTCATGGGTGCAGAGTTTTTACCAAAAGGGATGACAATGCACTTTTTGGCATTGAGCTTAAGGCCATGTCTTTGACACCAGGCATCTGTCTCAGTGAGGCCCTTTTGTAGGATGTCCACATCATTAGGAGTTTCAATTATGGCTCCTAGTTTGCAGTCATCTGCAGACTTCATTAGCCAAAGACCTTCTGTGTTAGCATGTACTTCAGAGAAATAGATACCAAACAGGAGACGACCCAGGACTGAACCCTGTGGTACTCCACTTGTCACTGGTCTGAAGTCAGATTTGAAGTCTGCTACTTTCACATTGTGGGTTCTTTCAGTAAGCCATTAGGCAACCCATCTTGTGACATAGGGATTTATACCTAGTTTAGTGAGTTTATCTATAATTCCAAAGTGGGGGATGGTGTTGAATGCCTTGGCAAGATCTAGATAGGCAGTGTGAAGCACCTTACCCTCACCTATGGCTTTGGTGACCGCTTCAAAGACGTCTATCAGGTTTAGGAGACATGATTTGCCTTTTACAAACCCTAACTGGATGGGGTCCAGAATTTGGAGATTACCAATGTCATTGTTTATAAGTTCCATGATGATACGTTCCATAGCCTTGCAGACCAGGCTCGTCAGGCTAAAGGGGCAGTAGTTCCCGGGGTCTGTGTTGGCTCTTCCTTTGTGGAGTGGGATAAATGTTGCTGTGTGCCATTCAGTGGGCACAAAGCCTGAGGTGATACTGTGATTGAACATGGTACTTAGGTAGGGTGCCAGTTTGTTCTGTAGTTCATGTAGAACGCAGCCTGGGATGTTGTCAGGTTCCCATGGATGCTGTGTTCTTGGCTTTGGAGAGTGTGGTTTTTACCTGTGCAGCCATGATTATAGGAACTTTGCATTCTTCCGGTATAGAGATGGGCCCTTTAGATGGTGAGAGGGGGGTAAAGTTAGCACTAAACCTATCTGCCAGGATGTTGGCAATATCAGTTGGTTCTGTATATTAAGTGCCATTGTGCTGTAACTCAGAGCAGATCTGAGTGTTGCTGTTGAGATTCTTGACATAGCTATAGAATGCTTTGTGGTTGTCTTTAGAATCAGTGGTAATTTTGTTTTCGTAACTAGCTTTGGAGGATTTTATGAGAGATCTCAGCTTCTTACTGAGGCTGACCAGGGAGTTCATCCAATCATGGGATTTTACTCTATTTTGCAACAGTTTCTTTCTTCTGTTGTAGTTTGTTTATGGCAGGGGACCACCAGATTGGCTTCCTTTTTCTGCTGGATAGCATCTTGGCTCTGTTAGGGATTGCATGATCCATGCACTCATGTAAGTGCTTATAAAGTGCATTTGTGTAGGATTCAGCAGTCATTCCTCTATTGCCCGTCAGCATGGGTGTCGTGAAGTTTGCCACTTCTGTTTTATGAAGTGTGAACTTGGCTGTTGAGAAATTTTTTTGGTGGTTTCCCTAATGGGGGGTGGGGGTGGGGATGGGATGTGGATGCCTAGGGTGATTAGCTTGTGGTCAGATCTGACCAACAAGGAATTGACCTCTGGTGTGGAACACCGGTTGCCCATGTTGGTAATGACCAGGTCTAGGATATTGCTGCCCCTGGTGGGGGTGTGGATAAGTTGATCCAAGGCATTGGAATTTATGAATTCCAGAGAACGTTGAGCAAAAGAGTTGGTACATGAGTCGTTTTGCCAGTTAATGGTGGGGTAGTTGAAATCACCCCAAATTAAGGTGTTAGGTTAGCCCCTAATGTTTCCAGTGTATCAAGAAATGAGGAGTGGGAATCCTGGGGCATGGTGGGGGATCTGTAGCAAGCTACAATTTTGATTGCGGTCTTGCCCAGAGTTCCAAGGGCATCTAAGAGCAAAGGAGCAAAAGGAGCAAGGAGACTAGAGAATGCAGCCAGTTTCAAATTAATGTTTAATAAACTACTTTCGATATGGCAGTTAGCTGACATGTTGAGTAGAGCTCTCCCAGTATGAAAACTGAGAAATCTTTGAAAACTCCAGTAAAAGTTGTCAGTTTGTGTAATAGTTGGTTACTGGCTAATAATTACATGGCCTGGATGCCAGCAAAGAAAAAAAAAAGAAAAAATCAACCAGAATAGAAGAAAAAGCTCTGGTTAGGAAGACCCACACAGCTGTACAGTAAAAAGCAGTTCAAGTTTAAACTTTAATGCAGGACATGGCTGCCAGTAACATAGAGGAAAAAGCAAATCAAATACAGTCCAAGGTGTTTAGTTAAGACAGTGGAGTCGTAAATAAAATCAAGTGACAAAAAGCTGGAAAATAGAAGCTTTAAGTAGCTGTTAACATGATTGATAAAACTACAGAAATCAGAGCATGAAATGAGGAAAATATTGGCTGAACAGAAGGCTTCTTAAGAAGAGCTGTTTTATAAAATAGAGTATTTAGATGACAGGGCACACAGAGACAGTCCGACTTGTTTTTTCTTTGCTATACCAGAAGCAATGAAAGGAGTAGACTGCATTAATTTTATTTAAGTACAAAAAGGCAACTGGACTGGTGTTTCACATCAGGATTTGTTAACTTGAGAGAACACGTCAAGAGTATGCACTAAATCTGGCCATCAGAAAGAACCTCTTTATTCTTCCTTATCTTGTCATCCCCTTTACTTCCTGCCTGTCATTCTTTCTACTTCCCTCTTCTCTTTGAATCTCTCCCACTTCTTCACCTCTTCCCTCTGCATACCTCTCACACCTTTTCTCTGTCTTCTCCCCATGCTACCCTTTCTAGTAATTCTTCTTCCTTGCCTCTTCTAATGTCTTCATACCTCTGTATATAATGATATGCTGTTATCCCTGTAGCATAAGCCATCTCAGTCATTATGGCTACATCTTACCCACAAAGTTCTGCAAAGTGTAATTACATTTTCCATCCATGTTGTGGCATTAACTCCTTCTTGATGTAAATGCTGTAGCATTTTCTTGCATCTGTAATTATGCATATTTATTTATTTTTGCATATTCATGTATCTGTAAATATGTTTTTTTTTTATTTCTTATGTGATCTATTCGCCTGTGCTGTGCCTACAAATGGTCCACTGAGATCAGTGCACTACCCTGGTAAACAAATATAATAAATAAATAAAATAAAGCAAAGCAACCAAGATCTGCATTAGTAAAAATATGGTCATAGTAACAGAACAAGCTGTTCTTGACAAAATTGTAGCAGAAGGAAATATAGTTAAAAAAATGGGGATATCAGAGTTTTTGTAGAAAATAATTATTATCTACATACCAAGCAGAAGAAAATCAAGATTATCCCTGCAATTAGAGGATTCTGAGAGGCAGGTGTGAGACTCAAGATGCTGTATCCAGCTGAATTCAGAATATGTTTGTGCTAGATAATCGGACATTTGTGGTTGCAATCCCTACAAGTACTCCTTCCTTGGAAAACATTGATATATGCATTGCCACAGAGACCTGGTTCAAGACCAGTGAGTGCACTCCATCACACATTTAGGCCCACCACATTAGATGAAGCCACTAAAGGTGATGGTGTCTCTATATTTGTAAAAAAAAAAAAAATCACCTCCATACTTGTTAGAAAAGATTATGACCTTGAACACTACCATGACAAACTTTCCATCAACAAAACCTCTTATTACATCATAGCTGACTATAAGACCCCCCTATGTCCCTGTCAGCACATAGCTCCTACCTAACTAGTATGGACTCTCTGTGCATTAAGCTGAACACTATTTTCCTAGGGTAGTGCAACTACCCCTCCAGTAACTAGGAGATGTATACATTCTCAAACATCTGCCCAGAGGTTTCTGAGCTTCATCAGTACAACTCCCTGGACCAGTTAGTCTGCACCGCAACCAGAGGCTGTAAATTACTGGACTTGATCCTCACCAGTATGGGACTGCTGTGTCCCCTACCATTTATAACTTTCTCCTTGGTCAAATCAGTTATATTCACCATAAAGTTAGAAGCATCATCTAATACCTTGGTCTTCAGAGATTATACTAAGGCTAATCTAGCAAAACAGAGTGATGACCTGGCTAAATTCGTCATCCCTTTCAAACTTGATTACCCCACTGTTTATGCAGAATCCTTTATCACCAAATACTGTGCTCATGCGACTAGCTACATAGATGAATCTATCCCTCTCCAAAGTAAATATAATGCCAAATTCAAAAGTAAATCCTTTTGGTGGAACCCAAACATAAACAGGCTCTATTAATAACAAACAAAACAATTGCAGACAAAAATAAATTAAATGTAACTGTCAAAATAGGGAAAAAAGCTCTTGATAAACTTAACAGGGTGCTCCAGACCCTTTATCAAATCAACAAAAATGCAAATATGAGGTAAAAATGGTTATTCAGGCAAAAGACTACTACAAAGAGTTCTGTAACTATGTTAGAAATCTTCGAAACAATGCCTAGCACTGGCCAGAGATAATAGTGAATATCACATACGCAGGCCATGAAGACATAAAGCTAAATTTATCTACTAGTAGACTGACTAACTTCACCCCTCTTTCCCCTCCTACATTCCCTGATCACATACTTGTTACCCCTCAACTCAAATTTCGTATGAGCAAGTCCTCATGGCACTATACAAGGCCAAGAATGCTGCTTCTCTGGGGCTGGATAACATACCAGGCTGCTTACTGCCTAGCCTGAAAAATTACTTCTCAGATCCCCTACAGAGGCTATTCAATATCTACCTCCAAACAGGCTCTGTGCCAGATGAATGGACAGCAGCGGCTGTCATCCCCTTGCACAAAACCGGGTAATTATAGACCCACAATTCTGAACAATCTCATACACATGGCTATGGAAAGGATCATTATGGAATTAATAAACAAGGACATAGGTAACCTACAGACTTTCAACCCAAGCCAGTTTAGGTTTGTCAAGGACAGATCTTACCTACTGAACCTGGTTGACTTTTTTGAGAAAATTGTTAATGCAAAGGATAAGGGCAAATCAGTGCATACACTCCATATCTTGACTTTACAAAGTTGTTGAATATCATCCCACAATTGGATCAGATAAAATTATCCCAGTTAAATGTTAATTTCTGTGTAACTCATTGGATAGCAAATTGTCTCACTAACAGGATCCATGAATTTAGGGTGGGTGGTACTACCTCCTACAAAAGGACAGTCACTAGTAGTCCCTGGGTCACTACTCTCTGTCATTTACTTCTTAGAGGTCAAAGCTACTGTTAAGAGTTTATGACTTACTACATTTGTAAATGACTGCAAACTTGGTACCATCATAAGATCCTCCAAATGGTCTCTCCCAAACAAATAACTGGTGTCAAAGCCATGGACTAAAACTAAATGCCATAAAAATATAATAGGATGTCTCTTTTTATTTTTTTCCAGATCTTTTGGCTTTCTAATACCATGAGGGGAATGGACCCCATTCCTAAGTCAAAGTATGATTAAAGTTCATGAAATTTGTATTGTTTCAATCTCTGATGTCAGCCAGAAGTGCTCCTCGCAGCACCCACAATATGCCCAGTAATGACTCCTTCTGCAATTCGTACGGAGTTACATGTATAGGTAACATATCTAAATACGATTGTAGATTGTTTTTTATAAGACCTGTTGCTCCTACTACTATTAGAACTGTTTGGGTATCTTTCTTCCACATTGCTCTCATTTCTGCCTGAAAATCCTGATATTTTATGACTTTGTGTCTCTCTATACACAAGACACTGTAGTCACGGGGTGTGGCAATTTCAATGATCAATGCTACTTTTCTCTTCTTTTCATGGACAACTATATCTAGTTTTCTCGCATCTGCTTTTGAACTGTTGGTAATGGGTGATTGCATGTGATGTAGACTTCATAATTTTCTATGATGCTTTGTGGCTCATGTTTCCAGTGTTTTTCAGCTACTTCAATATTATAATGTTTGCATAATCCCCAGTGCAACTATCTTGCCACATTATTATGCCTTTCAATATACAATCCTTCTGTCATTAGTATATCACAATCAGCAGCAAGGTGTGCAACTGTTTCCAGTTCTGTTTTACAAAACCTACATTTGTCTGTTTCTCCCACATGTTCAATGGACTTTGTAAACCAACTTGTACGGTCTCCACTATCTTGGGCCACCAATATTAATCTTTCATCTTTTGGTTTGAATTCACTGCTCCTTAACCATTCATGCATTCGATCCTGATGAACACGAGGTTGTTCCAGGATTTTTATATACTTGTAACTATATTTATGCATTTTCCACATTTTGTACCTTCTCAGCTGATCCTTCACCTTATATTCTTTCTTTTGTTTTTTTGGCACATTCAGCTGCTGACTGATTTTTATCTGCTTCTGGTTTGATTTCCATTCTCGCTTGACACCAATATGCTTCTGTTAGACTTAGAAGGGAAGTCATCTTAGATTTATTCGCCTCATGTTTCAAAACTTTCACTATGTTTGGGTCTTGTGAGGTCAGCAGATATGTATGCATTCCCACAATTGCAGATCTATATGTATAATCAATTTGAAGGAGGCCCATACCTCCTTTGGAATGAGGACTATATAATCTTGGCATGCACTGATTTTTTATAAATCATTTGATGAGCATGAAACATCCTTCTTGTTTTCCTGTCTACTCTATCCAACACCTTTTTGGGGCCAGTCAATCACTCCAAAACTGTAAAGTAGGACAGGAATAGCAAACTGGTTTATAGCTTGAACTTTGTTCCTAGATGTCAACGCTGTTTTCTGGATTAATTTAAGTCTTCTAAAATATTCCTTACTGAGTTTTATTTGCATTTGTTCATGTTTTATTGTTGATCCTTCATCAATTTTCAAATAGTTATACACTTCCTCTTGCTCAAATTCCTTTATATCACATTATTGTCCCAAACTGATGTTTTCTTGATGCTGAAGCTTTCCTGCTTTAAAGGTTGCTTTTGAAATTTGTCAAGACCAAATGTCATTCCTATATTATCTGAAAAAGTTTTGAGTACTTGCAGTTGTGCTTTCAGTTCCTCATCTGATGAGTTATACAGTTTTAAATTATCAACAAAGAAAAGATGAGAAGTCTACACTTTTTTGCTTTCTGGGAGCCAAATTATAGCCATGACCTAATCTGTTAAGCAGACAGCTTAATGGGTTAAGGGCAAGGAAAAAGAGCAGCGGGGACAGACAGTCACCCTGGAATATCTCCCTTTGGAGTTTTATCCCTGGAATAATAATTTGTCCTTTTATCATGGCTTAACTGCAAAGTGATGTGCCACTGTTTTATGATCGCTATGATGTAGTTTATCAGTGTAGGATGTATCCTATACATTTTTAAGCACTCTTTTATCCATAAATGTGGAATACTGTCAAATTTTTTTTGTAGTCTATCCATGCCATATTTAGATTCTTCCCCTTTTTTACATATCTCCACTATGATTTTAACAACAAATGGTCCTTTGTTCCATATGACTTTCTTTTATTACCTTTTTGTTCTATTGCCATAATTGAGTTTTCTTCTAAATGACTATAAACTCTGTTGGTATCAATTCCGGTGTATAGTTTATACATTATTGGAAGGCGAGTTATTGGTTTATAGTTTTAGCCAGGCTGGTGTTTGTTCGGGGTGCACATATAAATAGTTCTTACTCTTGGCTAAATCTTTGTGCAAAGATGTTAATACTTTTAGCCAGAAGTTAGGAACTGCATCTGGGCCTAGGGTTTTTCAATTAGAAGCTTTTCTTAACTTTGTTTCAATCTCGCTGACCGTTACTTCTTCATATTTCATATCCCGTACATTTGAACTTCTTGTTCTTTCCTTTACTTCTTCTATCCATTTAGCATCTTTGTCATATTCCACAGGATCTTCATAAATATTTATCTAAAATGTATCTATTTCTTCTTTTTTTGGTGGCCTTTCAATTCCTTTTGTTTCCTGGTTCTCTATAAAACTGTTTTGGGTCATCAACAAATTGCTTATTTTGTACTTTTCCTTTGTATTTATCTGTGTAACTTCTAAGTTTTTCTGCCTGCACTGATATTTTTAGTTTATTATTTCAGTAGTGCATGATAAATCCTGATCCATTATAATACTGTGCATTGCTTTTATCATGTCTATCTTCTTTCTATTTTTTTTTGATCTGTTCCCTCTCTTCCTTCTAACAGTGACACAGTCTTCATTCTTTACTGTTTTCTTGCATTTATACTCCATGATGCCATTCAGTTTTCCCCCATCTTTTCCCCCTTTACCACCCTTCTTTCTTGTAGACTTTCTGTTATATTATTTTGGCTGTACAGTAATATCCTGCTTACTGTCACATCATTTATTTATCATCCATACATGATCACATGACCACCTTCCATGTTGAATTACCAATGCACATCACATTAAAATTGACACATAGTTAGACTCCCAAACCCATGTAGACAGTGAACTGCTCTTTGATCACCACATATTCATCATTGTAAAAAGACCTTTTTTACAAATACAAAGTTACTACATAAGTGTATACTTTTACAGGGGGGTATGGGTCCAGATTGGCACTTGTGGTTACTACATTGGCACTTGACAAACAATCACAGAGTACAAAACCTCATTCATTATGGATCTGTCTAAACATCACCAATCCTTTTAACTAAGTAACAAGTACTAAGTACTAAGCGGTTCATGTTGGTGCATTTTCTTGGAACAGTTTTTGTTTTTATCACTACTATTTTTTTGGAGGGTGCTGTAAAACTACCACATTTATTTGGAGTCTGAATAGCCCAGTAGAGAACACATTCATCTTTGGTACAGAGGCTGTGGATTATTTTTCCATGCCAAGTACTTAGATTAATTTTTGCAATATTGACACTGCAGTGAGCATAAGGGAAGGGGGGTGCTGCACTCCTGGCTGTGCCATCCTTCAGATAATATGGTAAATGGAGGCCCCACTTGTCAGAGTTAGTGGTAGCTCAGGTAGATGTAAAAGATCCCACTCTGTAATCAAAAAGAGTAATAGAAGTACCCTGGTGTCCTGTCCAAATCCCCCTAGTTGGTATGAATACCACCTTGGGTTTCCCATGAAAGGAAGCCATTGGCTTAGTGGGACTAACTTGGTCAACAAAAGGTGCAAATAAATAAATGATTTAGGTTTGCCACTGTATCTGTTATTTCATTATATCTTTGCATTCTGATTAGTTTAATGCATCAGAATCATTATGTGGTTATGGTTATTAAATCTCATTGGACCTGCTAGTGTAAAGGGATATTGGATTTTTTCCCCTCTGAATCCACTTCAAGCCCCCTTTATATGACTCATGATAGACATAAGGAAATCTATTTTATTACTTCCATGTAAATTGAGTGGTAGTAGTGTGAATCCCAGCACCTTACATGGCTTCTGGAGCCTAGTTTCATTTTCACTTTGCTACCTGTATTACTCTGATTTGTGTTCATAGAGCAGCTCTTACACTTACACAGACAGTAGTAGCAGATGCCAGTCATACTATGCTGTAACATGCTATCCTCAGAGGTTCCAGATCATAATTTCTCCCTGTACACATGCTTGCGACAACCGTAGGACACTGTCATACTGCATATGCTCTGTCTAGTTCTATTTGTCTGAGAAATCTGACTTCCTGCCTTCCACATACAAGTCAGCTCCAGCCTGCAGTAACTTGTACAAATGGAAGTAAGATACCAGAGTATAACTGGCAGTACCAACTGAGTCACACAGTCATACTGATGTGATTGTCTTCCCCCCGCCTGTTGTTTGCTTGTGTATATGTATATACCCTACTGTCTGTGCATATTCACACTGGTCATCCTCCAAGTGCCAAAATAAGTGAATGTTTCCTATCTGCTGCTTTACTGAGCTGCATAATGCCATTTCTGGCTTATCAAGTTGGCTGCATATGGCCATTTGTGTATTGGTAACATGAACAGTGTCCACATTGCACACAGTGAACTGCGTAAGAGCCTTTCATCTCCTAAAGGCATGCAATAGATGAATTCACATTCTCCAAACTACCTATAAGTGTGCATGTAGTTAGTGAGAGTGTACATTTGGCAACAGGCAGGCACCCTGTCCAGAATGAGTTTCGATGCATTTGCAGCCACTGGCTGCCAGGACAGATTTTGGCTTCCCCACCATCCTGTAAAGGTTAAAGCAGGTGATCAGAAAACAGATGAATGGATAGATGAATAAGTAAAGACTAATTATTATTTGTAACTTTTATTCATTCATTAAGGGAATCTATAGAGCCCATATTGTCCTCTCCATCCACCTTGACTATTGGGTTATCCACCTTTCTGGTGGATCTATCTGACAACTTTTCCAAACAGAAGCTTCTGCAGAGCTTGAGACCCTCCCTTCTCACATGATGCTGTGCATCTGTTTTGTTCCTTAGATCTTTCATTTGCCACCATCTCTATCAGATGCGATCTTCTAGTGCTCATCAGCATTGATCAGAAAAGTGAAAACTTTATTTTTTCTTTTCCACTCCTCTCCTCACCATATATCATAAACTTTTTAAACTATGATAATGTTTGAACTCAGGTTAATGAGTTATCTTATTCTATTAGCTCTCCTCTTGAGGCCTACCCAATCCAGTAGTTACTTTTACATTTTTTCCTGACTGGAAAACTTCATAACCTTTCATTCTTCTCTCCTCTGTCCTATCTAGGATGCTTCCATTTCATAATTTCTCAACAATCATATAGCTATGATTTTTTTATTTGATAAAAAAACAATCCAGTTACTTGACACGTAGGAAGTTTGTTTTTTTTGTAAGTGCACTAAGGGAGGGTACAAAATCATGTTCCAGGGCACACACAAGCTTTGTTTTATTTTCCAGGAGTTGGAACACCTGCAGGTTCAGTGCAAGACTCTGTCTAAGTTCTTCAGACTCAAATCTGTTTTGGATTAAAACGCAAGTTAATTTTGAAAGGCCTTCTACCTGCCACAGTTGGAGACTCATCCAAAGATACTTCCTCCCAAAGGACATACAGCAAGAAAAGTAGCAGGAAAGAATGAAAGAGAAGGCAAGAACAGGAAAAACAGAAGGAAAAAGCCAAAGAAAGGGAGAAGAGGAAGAGACACCCTGATCAATTTTTTTCCTACTTCCCCAGCTCAGAAAATTTCCAAGCCATTGCCTGCATCTTTACCTTCATCAAGTTGATGAAATCAGCCTGTTGCAAGACCTTTAACACCAAGACTATTGTCATACCAAGCAAGTATCCTCACAAGAACACTTCTGCCAGCAGTGGATCCTCAGGTGGGAGCAATGCAGGATTCTAGGCTTAAGGCCTACCTCAGTTCCTCCCTTAGGTCTTCCAGGATCATAGTGGATATTGATTGGGATTGAATGGAGGGCATTTGTTAAGACTCAGAGAGACATGGGTGTCATCCCATTCCCCTCAGCATCTAGGGCAGATAAGGTAGACCTATCACCTCCACTGTCCATAGCTGCTTCTTCACTGGCAATGATATCTGTGATCTTAGAGCTGAAAAACCATCCCAGATCATCCCATACTAATGCTGATAGATTTTCATCAATCAACACCATCCATGCATCCAGTGCATTCAGCTTTGAAGCCAATGGAGTGAACTGAGTCTCATCACTGAGCAGTTGAGATCAAAGAACTGGGACTGACTGCTGTGCCATCCTCTTCAGTTCTGTTTTTGGTATTGGGGTCCTTGGCGCATGATATGTCAACTCTGATCTTGACCCCAGATCTGACTGGCCCTTCCATGTTGAGAAAGTGCCACTCTGTCCTTTCTGCCTTCTCCTGTTTGTTGACAGATTCAGTACTGGCTGGTGCATCCTTGGTGCTGTTGGTGTCCACCTTAGCATTCAAGTTCTTCATGAGGATCATTGCCACCAACTAATGCAGAAAAGGGATACTCCCTCAATTTCAGCTCCACCCTGTGGCACTGGTCCATTTGAGTAACTGAGCATACAGCCTTGCCAAAAGGACAGTCCATGTCTAGGAACCTCAACCACACCCTTCATAAAAGCACCAGGAACACTTCTACAAAGGATCCTAGGAAGTATCAGTGCAAAAGGTGGCACCTTAACTTTGCAATGGAATTGCACCTGACATAAGATAAGGAGGGATTCCCCACACCTCCCAGGACTCCAATTTTGGTGAGAGCATAATAATGATAATGATGCATCAGAGGTGGACTTGGCACACTACCCCCCCTTCATCGAGAAGGAAGTGTGAATTCAAGGTCTTCAGGGTTGTCCCTTCTACTTCCTGAGTGGTCCCTTCCTCTGACCACCTCATTAACCTGGTGGTGGATAGGGCATGACAGGACCCTGATGTGGTAGTGCCAATTTCTTGTAAGCTGGATAAGATCTTGAGACCTTCCAGGACAAACCATATTGGGGAAAGGGCCCTCTGATTGATTCTATTGTAGTTGCACTGACCACCAATAAAAGAGCTATCAGAGGAGAATTCCTTGGTACATCCTCTTAACAGGGAGTCTAAGATGGTGGACCATTTCAGAAACAGGCTTATGCCTTGGGAATGCTAATTTATATTTTTCATATGATAACTAAGTTACAGTGAAATCTACCAGAATAAGCCTTAGATTGCCTGTAGAGACCCCCCTCCCCCAACGTTAGACACTGGAAAACAGATGGAAGTTTAACTATTTATTGTGTTGTTCATTACAAATCTTGGCCATGATGCTGCTTCACAATGCAGCTGATAGAGCAGCTAAGGCAGCAGGCACCTGTAAAGCTATGAGCCATTATGCCTGGCTGTGATTATGTGATTTTGCAGGCAACTTCAAAGTGTCTTTGTGATGGATCATCTGTGTTCCGGGCAAAAGTTAGAGAAACCCTAATGAACAGTGAGAAAGAAGGGAACACACTGCCTGCCATAGAAGCCTACATTAAAACCACTCAAAGGTCCTATTCAAAGAACCAGAAGGGTAGCAAAGGGCTCTGGTTTAAAACATCCCAGTGTTCATCCTTTGCTCTTTAGACATGTCTCCTCAAGACAGAAGGGGTTCCTTTAATTGACACTGGTGCAGGGAGAGAGGGGGGTCCACAGTTTGAGGGGTTCAAGGGTTGCTTTTCAGGGAAGCCTTATCAGCAATCCTGAAAGATTGCTCAAGGGTCTCCTCTGGAGGCAGTCACGAGCTATCTTTCTTTTCACCCCAAAACCTAGCTGGCTATCATGAAAGACAAATGAGTGTAGAATATTATATCCAGAGGCTACATCATATCATTCATAACTGTCCCCAAACAAAATTCACTCCCTATTCCAGATGTTCCACCCTGACAAGAAAGGGCAGCAGCTCAGAAACATTTTCATCTCTTACAAACAAAAGCCATCCAAGAGATCCCACCACATCATAAAGGATCCAGGGTCTACTTGAGACTCACTTTAGTACCAAAGAAGATGCAGGACTTTGGGCCCATTCTGGGCCTCAGTGAACTGAATCTCTATGTAAATAAGACACAATTCCAGATGGTCATAGTGCAGTCCTTCCTTCTGTCCTTTCTTGAGGGGTATTGGATGTTCACAACA
The DNA here is from genome assembly GCF_019279795.1 of Protopterus annectens. NCBI lineage: Eukaryota > Metazoa > Chordata > Ceratodontiformes > Protopteridae > Protopterus > Protopterus annectens. Next base: position 192,209,067 of record NC_056737.1, read on the forward strand.
GATCTTTGTAATGCTTACCTACATATCAAAATTGCAAATCTGTCAAGAAGGGTCCTCTGCTTTCAGTTTGGAGACAGTCATTACCAGTTCTGATGTTTGCCCTTTGTTCTCACTACAGCCCCTCTGGGTGTTTACCAAGTACATGTTGGTAGTTACAGGCCATCTCAGGCTGCAAGAGTTCTGAGTGTTTCTATATCTTGACTGGTTCCTGGCTACAGATATAAAAGAATCCCTTGTTTCAGTAAGAGATTACTTGTTCCTTAAGTGACAGTCTTTGGGTATCTTAGTAAACTTTGAAGAATCCAGTCTGGATCCAACATAGCCCTTAGTTTTCATAGGTTCTCACCTGGAGATTACAACAAAAATAGCAAGACTCCCACAGCAAAGGCTTATCTCTGTAAGGCTGCAAGCCATAGACCTACTCCAATGTGACTCTCCTCCAGGATTCATAGTACTATGTACACTGGGCATAATTGCAGCCACCATTACATTAGTTCCCCATGGCAGATATCATGACTTTTACAGTGGACACTCAGTGTACAGTGTTCCCAGTCTGCTTACTCACTTACTCACTTCAGTTTCCTGTCAGACTATCTGCACTTTGCAGAACTCATCTAAAGAGGTGGATCCTGTCCACCCACATAAAAGTGAGCCACCCATTTATTCTTCCCCTTCCATTAGCCACAGTTACCCCAGATGCTTCTTGGCTGGGGTGGGGGCTAATATGAGGGGAGGACAGTCCAAGGAACTTGGAAACAACAAAAGACTCCCATTCAATACTCTTGAGATGAGGATGGACCTCCTAGCATTGCTGGCACTTCATGACTTCATTTCCCAGAGTGTGATATTGGTCCACACAGACAACACTTCAGTTGTGTGGCACAGCAGCAAGTAATGAGGAACCCAATCATATCCGTTATGAAAAGATGTCATTAGATTGTGATGATGGATGATGTCCTCACAATATTTTCTGAAAGCAGCTCATATTCCAAGTCAAGTGAACCTTTTAGCAGACAGGCTCAATCATTGCATCCTGATGTCTCAATCTCACAGTAACAAGCAAAATCTTCAGTTGCTGGGACCAGCCTTGTTATGACATATTTGCTTCCCTGACCAACACAAAATGCAGCAGCTACTTTTTCCTCACCTATCCACAGACACAAACACCTAGGGATATGGTAAGGTCCACCCTTGGCTACCTGGTCTACTATATATGCATTCTCCTCTTCCACTAATGACATAGTTCCTACAAAAAACATCTCTCTGCCAGATTAAAATAATTTATCATAGCACCTTTCTGGCCCAGGAAAATATGGTTTCCAGTGTGCTGGCCTCATATAAATGACCTTTGTGGTTACCAAATCCCCAACTGGATCTCCTGTCTTGCCTGTCAGGCCAGCCTCACCCAGAAATCAACTCCCTCAGACTAACCACAAGGTGATGGCCAATAATCCAACCTTACCTACCAGATCTGATCCGATTCTATATAATCATGTTGTAAAATGACTTATATTATCCTATATATTTAATCCTTCTTAGTGTAAGTACTTCTCATAAAGATTCCTTTTTTTGTATTTTAATTTCCTTTCTACTTTCTTTGTTATATAACTGTATATGATATTTTTTGTGCTACTTTTGGAGCTTTTCTCCCCGGGCCTCTACTGAAAATGGAAATATATGCAGTTAGACTAGCCCGGTTAACAAATGTAAAATAAATAAATAAAAATAAATAAATAAATATTTCCCAAAAACAACCTACTAGAAGGCTATATAGGACTAAACCAAAAAGATTTTCCTTTTGGGCAGTGGACCAAGGGTTGGACACATAGTCATCTCCTGTTTCCTCTATATTACAATTCCTAGCCAGTGCATTTGACTCTTGTTCAAGCAATTCAGCTATCAAGTTGCCCCTTCCACTGCTGTCTAATTATTATCACATTCGTCTTCTCCTTTATCTCTTCCCTCCTATAATGCTTTTTACACTTTAAGCGATCGACTATTTTTCCATTTCTTATTAAATTTTGTATACACTGTATGGTAAAATTAAGCAATAACCCACGCCTGGGTGTGGGTAATGCTGGATTTACCCATGGTTGGTGTGGTTTGGTCACGAGGGCAAAGCCCGAGTGGCCAAACAAAGGCAAACGTGGGTAAATCCAGCATTACCCACATCCAGAAGTGGGTTATTGCTATTATACAATGACATTATTTAAGGAAAAAAAACATACTTTTCTTAAATAATAGCTTTGTATAATGCCTCCGTGCTGCCCTTCTGCAGCTGTCTGGTGTTCTGCGGCAGTTCTGATGTACTGCGCATGCGTATGCTTATGCAGTACATCAGAACTGTGGGTGGAAGCAACGGAGAAAGCAAGATCTCCGTTGCTTTTTACAAAGTATCTCACTATGTTAAAGGAGTTTAACATAACGAGACAGCTTTAAAAAAAGCAATGGAGAATCTCAGTTGCTTTTTTTAAAGCTGTCTCGCTATGTTAAACCCATTTAACATAGCGAGACAACTTTAAAAAAAGCAACGGAGAATCTCAGTTGCTTTTTTTAAAGCTGTCTCGCTATGTTAAACCCATTAAACATAGCGAGAGAGCTTTAAAAAAAGCAACAGAGAAGGGAGGATCTCCGTTACTTTTTTAAAAGCTGTCTTGCTATGTTAAACTCCTTTAACATAGCAAGACAGTTTCTAAAAAGCAACGGAGATCTTGCGTTCTCCGTTGCTGTAAAAAAAAAAAAAAAAGACACACTGATGGAAAAAGTCTGGGCGACCGGACCTTTTTCCATTAGTATAAGTCTTATTTACAACATGCATGCTGACAAATCAGCGTGCACGTTTTGGAATATTAATGGGGGGTCGTTGTATAATGGCTTTTCTTTTTGTATAATCTAAGTTATTACATTTCATTATTGTATCTTTTGGACAATGGATTTCCATGGTTTAAGTGTCTCACTTTTAATTAATTTAAATATGAACTATGTACATTTCTGTTTGTACCTATGTAAATTGTTATTCAGTATTGTGCTAACTTGCTATTACTGGCAGCTTTTCTCCCTGGGCCTCTGCTGAAAGTGGGCTTTTAGCCCAGTCAGACCTCCCCAGTAAACAAGTGTTAAATAAATAAAAATTTGTTTCATCTAGCAGTCATTTCAAACTTTCATCTAGGATTCAGTTCAGCTTCTGTAGCTTCTCAGAAGGCACCTTCCTTCTCAACCTCCCATCAGAGACACTTTAATGGGATCTTAACTTCATACTTCAATCTCTTCTGCAAGCACACCTCTAGCTGTTCTTTGAAATACCATTTCATGGAAAACACTGCTACTAGTCACTTGAACAAGACAAATATCTGAGATGTATGCTTTATCTTGCAAGCTACCCTATCTGGTTTTCCACAAAGACAGTTTCCATCAGATGAAACCCTACCTATATCCCTAAAGTTACCTTGGAGACAACCATACACCAAGTCATTCAGCTGCCAGTTTTCTTTCCAAACCACATGAACAAAGGGGAGTATGCACTGCATAATTTGGATATTCACAGTCAATCCAGGTTTTATCCTCATATGACAAAACTCTTAAGTAAAAACATTAGCTTTTGTGTCTTTTCTTTGGCAAGACAATGAACTAAGGTATCCAGATGGTTTTCAGATTGCATCACAAACATTTATTTTATGCATAATAAATAACTGTGTGCTAAACCAAAAGCACATTCTACAAGGTAAATCTCAACTTCCATGGCTTTTTTTTTTGTAAATTATATTTGCGCTTCAGCAACAGGGTCAACAATATATACCTTCATCAAACATTGCTCGATCTTATATTGAGGACTAGAGCTTCCTTTGGTACTACCATCCTCAGAAGTATCCTGTCATGATGTCACCCAGGAATAAAGTAATTGGGGATTCTGTCCCAACAGTTGAGATGGATGGGAAAGAATAATACAGGATACAAACATTATGTACTTAACATAATGATAGATCCTTATTATCCCACTCTGTCTGTCTCAACACCCCTCTTGCCATCCCCTATACAAAACTGTCCCACCTTTCATGGATAGACCTGGAAGACCTAAACCCGAAGCTTTTCCCCATGTCTCCTCAGTACAATATCTGATGGGGGCAAACTCAGTTTGAGGAACAGAAAGGATGCACTGCATCATGGGAGAAGGAAGGAGCTCATCAGGCACTGGTAAAGCTTCTTTCTAGAAAAGTTGCTGGTTCAGATCTGCCACGTAAGTGGATAAACCAACAGCTGTGACAGACAGAGAGGGACAATGAGAATACATTGTTATGGTAAATGCATAACTTTTGTTAATGTTCGAGGGGCATATTTAATTATTAGTACTAGAAAAACTTGTGATGGCTTCTGGAAAATGTAGCAAAAGTTTAACGAGATTGCAAGCACCATGAATAGAATTTAAAATCAACCTTAATGATAACAGAAAAAAATAAATGAATAATCAAAACATCATGCACTTAATTGGAATCCATGAAATTATGTTGGAATGTTGCTGGTTCTTGGACTGCATTAATCCCCAAAGGAAAAATGCAAGGAAGGCAAAATGACTCTTTAGGAGATTTGTGAATTTAATATTCTGTGTGTAGATAGTGAATTGAAAAATGTATCGCACTTTTAGAACTAAAATGAAGACTGGGTATTGACCTATACCTCTGTTCTTTCTACGGTACACAAAGACTTGGATTTAAAGACTGTAAGGATTTATTTTATGTGCCAAAAAGCTTGCATTTAAATATTTTAAGAAGTCCTGAAAGTAAAATACAATTAGCATACCAAAACACTCTGCTTCTTTTGTCTTTCTGATACCTTTTGAAAAAGGAGAGGGATGAGGTCAGTTGACACTCTTCCTCAGTATAAAGAGTGAGTGTACCTGAAGTCATACCCTTATAATGATCCTGTCTCAACTAGTAGGCAGACACCAGCATGATGGTGTCTAACCTTTGTTGGTATCTCATCTGCTTGCTACAGTCACCACATGCAAAGTGCAGAAGTGAATGCTGCTTCAGTCCTGCAGGCTGAAAAAGCAGTATCAGAATTCATTTCTGTACCACCAGTCAGAAATGCTGGTATAGAAATAATTACCTGTACTGCACTACTGACCAATTGGCATCTGCCATTCGTGCCCCTTCACACCTTGTGCCCAGGGTGGCTGCCCTCTTTGCCCACCCTAGCACTGCTTCTGCTTCGTAGATCTACATTGCCCCATGAAATATTTTTACTGTCAACCTTCAAAACATTTGGCCTTCAAAAAACTTGATTCCTGTCACTGCATGTTGAATTTTCTACTTCCCATATATGTATCAAGACAAGTTTTGAAGTTAATGACTGACTTATTCTGATTATAATAGGAAGCTTATTCTGTAGTTTTTTACTTAATGTTTCTGTCACTTTTTTCTACTCTTGATATTTATTTCTAGGATTAGGTTCCCTTATCTGGTGCTAGCACCCCGAGTGATATATGTCACCCACAGATGATGAAGTAAATGCATCAAACATTGCCTTGTAGAATAGGCAGAAGTCGTATATAAGAGATAATATAAAAGTCTACTGAGTAGTTCAGAGTTTCCAACAGTGTGTTTTCTAGAAGATAATCATTGTACCTTTTCAAGTAGTTTCAAATAACTTGTTGAAGTCTGTGGAATGCAGCATTGCTCTGAGCAGAGGCCCAGGTTACTGATGTACAAGGCTCTGCATTGCTTCCCCTGTAGTGGAATAGACATGCCTTTTAGAATTAGCATAGACTAACACATGCCTTTTAGAATTAAATTGGCTACAGAATATATATATATATTTTACTTTGGTAGAGAAATACACAGTGGTCAAATTTTAAATTATTGTCTATAATTGTTCCACATTTGTAATGACTATATTTTTACGATTTAACCATTTACTGTTTTGTAATTATAACTGGAATCTTTTTGCCATGACCCATGATAGCACACTTATTGACATTAAAGGCAAGGTCATAACTGTCACATCAGGGCTAACAACAGATGGCACACATAATATGTGCAGTAAACTCCATGATGTCTGTATAAAAAAATGTTTATGTACAATTTCTGTGTCTCAGAGATGCCATGTATAAAGATTAATATATTTTGCAAAGATATTTTGGTCTATTTCCACCTGACCTTTTTTCATTGTCATCATTAATGTCCCCTTTTTCCAATTTTTACATGAAGTTGGGGGTGTCACATCAGCTGTCACCACTTCTCTTTGCTCAGTGCCACCTTCTTACTGTGTTCAACAGTCATGACTGTCTGTATCAGATCTTCTCTCACGTATTCCATCCAGCTCTTGTCTGGATGTCCTCAACTCCTTTTGGCTTCTTCCTTTTTCTCCCAAATATGCTTTGTCAAACTGTCTTCTGCTTTTCTTCACATCTTTGTCATAGGAGTATTCATTGTATTTTTCACAGCCATACACTATTTCTAACAGTTCACTTTTTATCTGAGCATAAATCTGTTGTGCATTTGTAAAAGGCCTTTGCCTATAGGAAACTGGCCTGTTCTCTTGTAGGATCACAGCCTTGTACTATCCTGACTGGTATCTACTTGCAACACATCTAGCCTGTTCACATCATAGTTTTTATGTTGTTAATAGCTCAGTTCAAAGGCTCCATTTTGTTTTAAGGCACCTTAAACATAACATACCTACTACACTATACCATACCTTGGGTATATTACCTACAAAACTTTGAAGGGTGCCTTATCATCCCTAAAAAAAATTGTAATGCCTGTTAGTCTTCTGACATTGATTTCATTTTGGATCAAGTGTAAGACCACCTGTTGTTGGAATGTGGCCCATGTATTTCTGACATATCACTCTGATTTTAGATTTGTTGTTGTTTAGCTTGAAATTATGCTGTCTTAATCTATTCAGTAGTTGTAGCAGTTTGTTGTCATGCTCTTCTTTTGTCTGCCCCTGCCATTTTAGATCATCAGCTATATTTGCAACACCTTCCAAGCTCTCAATCCATAGTTTTCTGTAAATGTGCACATTTTGGGCACTTTGTTCATTTAGCCTTCATCTATGTAATTAGTAATACTATCTTTTAGTCACTTTGTTCAGGTCTTGTGGATGAATACAGTTACAAATCTTGTCTTTCTTTACAACAGTGACCATACTATTCACCCATTCCAACGGCTATCACTTGCTGTTTAATGACATCTAAGCATTTTGTTTTCTTCATTTCATATTAACCTTTTCTTCTGAGTGCATTCAGAATCTATATCGAACACAGATTTAACATTTTGTCCAGTCATTCTAAATATTCATTCCATAGTCAGCCTTGGATTGCTGCTTCACTTCTTTAGATGCATTTTCAAATGTCAGAAAATCAAGTTTCTTCACTTCAACAGTACCATTAAGTTGTCAGTTTTCATATTTTTCTTAAAAGTGTGCATATTCTTTTGAACATACATTTTGTCCTTATACATTTACAGAAATGCACTGTTTAGCTCAGATCGGATGTTTAATTAAAAGCTGGAAAACTCCCACTCTAATAAATGGCAAATTCAGTCTGTGTCGGTAATAATTATTTGTTTTTTTTTTTAATGCTGCATTTTGTTTTTCTCCTTAAAAAGAAAAACAAAAAAGTTAAATGTCTTTATAGTTGCTTTCTTGGCAACATGCTGGAATGTACTACACTGAATCTACTTACAGGGAAGAATAAATCTAAGGTTCCCGTATCAAGCCTGGTTTTCTTCCTGCAGCAGTAGTATTCTGCTAGGGTATAGCTGAGCCATATTTCCCCTGAGAATTATAGTTCTGTAGGCCAGAACACATTATCTTGGCAGAAAATGGATTTCCTCTGTTCTACAGATCTGTTTCTTCAGGTATGGAAAGTATTCCTCTTTCATGTAGCAGGTGTGTACTCTGTGGTTTATGTGCAAATTGATATTTCTACACTGCTGTGTATAACATGATCTGCTAATCACTTTAGCTAATTCATTAGCATGTAAAAGTATATACCTTATATCTATTACCACTACACCAGATATGTGTAAGATAGTGGTACTATGTCTTTGAATGGTAATGAGAAAGCCACACAAAGCTGCATTTCTTGCAGTACTCATTTCTTTTGAAGTGTGATACGGCGGTAGCGCTGTTACCTCACAGCAAGAGGTTCTCCCATTCGATTCTCGGCTGGGCTTGGGAGTGCCTTCTGTGTGGAGTCTGCATGTCCTCCACAAGGTTGGGTAGCAATCGAAAGACATGCGTGCGTAAATGGGCGTGCGTTCGTTGAAGGTTGGGCGTCAAGTTGGCACCTCGACGTTTCATAAAAATCTACTGCCAATCATTAGCGGACCGGAGTTCCGCTGTGGTGACCCCTTACCGGGAAAAGCCGAAAGACAAACAACAAACAACTTTTCAGTATAGACATAATGGTGGATCCTTAATTTATCCTAGTTGCTTATTTGCCATCCTTATTTGCCATCCTGCTAAACTTGTATATAGAATTTGATCTAAATGCCAATTTCATTGAATCACAAAGCGCTGAAAAACTTAATTTAAGACCTACATCACTGAATTACATCTCAAAGAAAATTTCATATACAGCAAATATACCTCCAAACTTTTTAGCAAGGCGCAAGCCATCCATGTGGGGATTTGACCCCACACTCCACTAATTAAATATATGAACTCCACAGCCACACAAATACAGAGAAAGAGAAAACACTCCACACAGTGAATTATCACTGGTGCACAAACACTAACCTCTAGCGATGGCAGTACAACATAGGAGTAGCATTGATGAAGGTACAGACAGTGCCAGATCCAGCACTGGGTGACCTAGGCAACTGCCTAAGGCCAACTGATTGGGAGAGCATGGACACAATATTAATTTAATTTAAAAAAAGTGATTTTTTTCATGTTTTTCTTTCTCTCTCTCTCTTTGCATCACTTCTGTTTTCCATCTCTCTTTACATCTATGTGAGTCTTACAGCTTTTCCAGCTAATGCAGATGCATACAGAGCAATGCACAATAATTACAATACTAAAAGAGCAGACTGGTATGAGCAGTTCAGAGTCTGGATGCATAGCCTTATTTTCAACTCATTGAGCCAGCTGGGAAATTGGATGGAGCCTTTGTTATACCATGAGGTTTTGCTTTGATTTCCAAATGCTGGACAGTGAACATGTGTGTGTGTGTGTGTGTGTGTGTGTGTGTGTGTGTGTGTGTGTGTGTTTGTGTGTGTGAGCGTGCTCGAAATGCTCTAGTTAGTGAGGACAGGTTAGTTAATTAACTTGCTCAGACTCAAACCCTGTACCTTGAATACAGGAGACAACAGCTTTTAATCCTCTTCACCAACTACCAGACCCTTACAGTTAGTCATTAAGAGTTGGTTGAAATGTTCTGATATGGGTTCTTTTGTCACTTATTGGTTTATACATTTTGTTTCTCTTCTTAATGAAAAAATGTTCAAAACTGCAATTTTAAAATGCACTGTACTAAATAAAGTTGGTTGAAATGTTCTGAAATGGATGCTTTTGTCATTTATTGGTTCATATATTTTGTTTCACTGCTAAATGGGAGAAAAATGTTGAAAACTACAAATTTAAAATGAACTTTAATAAACAGACTTGGTTGAAATGTTCCAAAATGAGTAATTTTGTCATTTATTGGTACATACATACTTTTCACTGCTTAATGGGAAAAAATCTGAAATACAAATTTAAAAATGTACTCTAATAACTTTGCTGTATTTAACAAGAAATTCATTAAACCAGGAAGGTAAGTCAAATAAACACTTGTATGTATGCAGGGGCCCCATGGTTTGAAAACAGCCTGAGGACCAAGAGACACTTAATCTGACACTGGCCAGGTGCATTTTCAACGGATGTGACTTTCAATGCATTTTCAGTGAATGTGGGCTTCAGTTTGTTTTCAAAGAATGTGAATTTCAAGGGAAGATAAGTTAACTTTTGTTCATGCTCTGTATTTAATGTGCAGCTGTTTTGTTTAGCAAATTTGAAGGCAGTGTTAGTAGCGCAACAGGTAGCATACTTGCCTTTGGTGCAGAAGGCTGTGGGTTTTACTCCCTCGCCATGTAGATGGATTGCTGACACTGCAGTACACTGCAGTACAGTATAAGGGGGTTGCTGCACTCCTGAGTGTGTCATCCTTTGGATGCGATATTAAACCAATGCCCCATCTGCCTACATTGATGGTAGGTGTTGTGAGACCTTTTACATCCACCTGAGCTATCAAAAAGATTAGGGGAAGTTCCCCCAGTGCCCCATCCAAATTTCCCTCAGTAGTAGAAATACCACCAAGTATTTCCTTGGAAAAGGGGCTACTAGCCTAGTGGGACTAAACTGATCAAAGGATAAATAAGTAAATTAAACATTTTAAATTAAATCCATATTTCTGTCTTACTTTCAAAAGTAAAGAAGAAAATAGTATGTGCACGCTGACAATTTTGAACCGTTTTTATGGTAATTGGGGGAAAGAGCGACAAGTAATGGAACACAGGAATGGCTGCAGGGGTGGAGGGTGCCCTGGTCCATTATCCTGCTGAGGGCCTCATTAGTCCATGATCTGGCTCTGGATACAGATGGTGTTTGCACTAATTTACCTTGTACTTCCTATGATCCTAAGATCCCAAACCACGGCAGCAATGATTCTCTATAGCTTCCTACAGTTTTCTACAGACTGTGCTGCAACCAAATTTGCTTTCAGTAAAATGTGCTTTCAGTGAATGTTTTCATTCATGTGTGATTCAGTGAGAAGGCAGGTGGATTAAATGAATTGTGCCCATATATTAGATGCTATAAGTGAAGAAATATTTCCCAGAAGTGGAGAAAAATCTGCAGAGAAGAACTGCATTTTATTTCAAGAGATCATATGATTTCAAAGTAGAAAAGTATAATTCACAAGAAAAAGATGGCCCAACTGCAGCCACCAGAAATTCTGTTCCTGGATGGCAACTTAGCAGAACAACCTTTAGATTCAGATATTTTCCTTATTCCTTGGTACAAGTGTATGAGCTGAGCTGTCTGAAACTTACATTGTGATCCACTCTTGCAAGTCACTTGTAAAAAGCCTTAAAAATATTTGGCTTTTTTACTGTTCATGAATAGGTGAAAGGCAGATGCAGTGGTTTGAGAGAAGATCAGGAATTACTGTGAGCCCTATAAAGTGAATATCTTAATGAGAGTATATATATATATATATATATATATATATATATATATATATATATATATATCCAACAGCAAAAAGAATGGAACTGGATAGGAGTGTGCTGTAAAAATTGTAAAATATCCAAACAGCAGCAAACAGCACATATTTCACATCCAGGGCAGAGTCTCTAAAAACTGATAGGTGCGGCATCTAGATCTGATGAAGGGTGAACTTTGAAACCCGACAGCACTTATCTTTTTGTGTTTGTTTTACTATTTTAACATGTTCTGATGATGTTTTATAATAAATAGAAGCTGCTTTAAAATTATTCAGAAGTGGACGTTCAGCTCTATTGATGCCAACTGTTAAGGTGATGCTTGTAGAGAATATGCTTGTAAACAAAAAGTGCTTTTGAAGAAAGTGGCTGTAAGAAGCAACTTGAGACCTTGTCAACTGGTAGTTGTTGTGTTTTCTTGCCGCACCTATCAGTTTTTAGAGACTCTGCCCTGGATGTGAAATACTTGCTGTTTGCTGCTGTTTATATATGTGTATCTATATATATATATATATATATATATATATATATATATATATATATATATGCTACTTAGATGAGGAATAGAGCTAAAGACTGTGCATTTGGTAAGTTGCATGACACTTTAATAATACAGAATCCAAAAGACACACAACCAGCTTGAGGAACGTAGAACCAGAATAAAAGCACCAAGTAAAACACAAATAATCAGCATACTCCTCCCTCCTACGTCAGTAAAGAAGATAGCAATTATAGCAAGCAAATATAGCAAAAAAAACAAAAACACAGACACTTTTCAGTACAACGTTAAATCCTTTTATTCTGCAGGTTTTATAGTTTTAGCCTAAGCCAAGAGGCTTCTTCAAATATATTTTCTGGAATTTTTAAATATTGAAAAATACTCCAAACTTAAAATCACAAGTTAGTGGTGCTTAGGTTATGTTATGTTAATTTTTTCACATAACCACTATTTCCTAACACTACTGACTATAGAATAAATATCATAGAAAAAAAATCAACAATATATATAAAAATAAATATATAAAAAAAAATAAAAAATAAAAACAAAATAAAAACACATGTAAAACAAAAAATAAAAAAACAATATGATAAAATAATATAAATAAAAAATTATTAAATTCATATATGTAATCAACATACATATGTGTGTATAATAGATGTGATACTACATGTCTATTTTAGTTTCATTTCTAACAGGTGTTTTGTAAAATGGGTCTTGTCATTGATCTGTTTGGAGTCTGGAGTGTTCCGGCTTTTGTTGATCCACACTGACAGCTCATTCTAAGTACATTCTAAAGTATAATTAATTATATCACCTCCAAAAACCTTGTAAATGACACATGATGACATTGTTTTATGGGTTAAGTTCTGGACCTAAGTTTTTGTGAATCGATCCGATAGTGCAGATGATATCTGTGGGATGATCGTTAAGTTGTTTCTCTCTTTGGTTTCCTGGTTTTTCCTATATATTATCTGGATATTCTTTAATGCTAAGTCCTTGCCTAGCTAGAAATGGTAATAAGCTTGTATTGGTGTTAAATAACAGGGAGTAGTTGTTTGTTGTATTGTACAAAGGTGGATAAAAGTACCCAGCATATTGTGTGTGTGTTCTGCCTGGTTTAACTTTCAACATTTCCCAGGTGTTCTGCTTATCGTTTGGTTTGCGGAAGCAGTTGGGTAAAGGTTTCTTTATATTTAAAAAATAGTTTATTCTTTGTTGGGTGATTCCTTAATCACATGCTTAGATATAGGTCCCCTAATATAGTGATGTCCATGATACTTTTTAAGTATGCTGTATCTATGACACCTGACATTATACCCCTATAGTATCTGACATATAGGCAGGTCATGTGGATGTGTACTCAGTAGTAGCAGGTGTGGTAGGTAGTGGGGTTTGGCTGTTGTCCTAAGGCCCCTTTTTGTCTGTCTAAATCCTATCTACTCTTTATAATAAAATTTCCTCTTTTACTAAATTTCATTATCAAGACCATCTTAGATCTTTTCGATTCAATCTAAAGGCATATCATCCATTTATCCACGGATTCAATGATTATCACCACGTTTGTCAAATATGATTGGGGGTGCCGTTTACTCCTAGCAAGAAGTCCATTTCTGTGAACCTGTGATGGGCACGAGTTCTGTTTGGAGCACCACTGCTCAATCTAATAATAGAGCACTACTAGCTACATCTAGAAATTCATTATATGATTTTTTATATGATTGTATTATATATATTTTTATTATTTTATTTTCAATATGTTTTTGGCGTTTTTAATATGTGTTTTTTTGTTTGTTTATTCATTTTTTTTTATATATTTTATATATGTTTTTATATATGTTTTTTTCTGTTGTTTTGTTGACTTTTATTTGGTTTTAGTTAGTTATACAGTCAAAGAAAGTTTTGAACCAAGAATTAACAAGGAGAGTATTAATAACCAAAGTTTGTTTAAGCAGTTTTTAAATATTCAGAAAAAATGCTCTGTATTAGTCTTTAAACAGAAAAGTGCCTTAAAGTATTTAGAATAAAGAGGATTTATGTTAGAAAAAAAGTGTCTTTGTGTGAAGAGTTTATCTTTATATATTTGCTATTTTGCTTCTGCCTGGATTTTTGCTATATTTAGATTATTTGCACTGCTGCTGATTTGGTGTGTTTGATTATTTGCTTTTATTCTGGTTCTTTTGATTTTGGTTGTTTGTTTGTGTCTTTCTTGTTATTATTTTTTTCTTGTTTGCTACTTTTGCTACTAATGGATTGAGAAAAAAATGAATGCAGTAAATAATGTGCCCTATAACTTATAACCCTTTAAGAAACAAATGTTTCCCATTATGAAAACAAAGCAGACACAACCTACTTTTTGGACTGGAAGAGACGCGTTACTTTTTGGGAAGCGTTGAGCCTGAAACCTGAAGGGAAACGAACTGAAAATTTGGAAATGTTAGAAAATTGAAATGAAAAGTTGGAATTGAAGAACATGATTTAAGTGATATTTTTTTTAATGTCTATGAGAGAATTATACCTGTTGGACTCTGAGAAAGTGACCTCCTACTTCAGGTAACAGTGTTCCTGATTTATTGTATAAATGGCAGCAACTTAACATTAACAAATGCTAGCTTAGCTTCAGTTACATGAAGCTGCTCATTGATTTCTATTTACCGGCTTAACTGAATTACTAGATTAAGTCACGACAAGCATGAATGACTAAAAATGACCTTTTCCGACCCAAATATCAACACCAGAATTGAACATGACAATGTGATTGAGACGTTGAGAGATGAACAGAAAGAAGCAATACTGAGAGACGCGAGATTTCAGAAGTCAGACCTTTTGCTTGGCACGACAGCGTTAGCGTAGCAAAAAAGCACAATGTGCCATACCAAGCTCGATGCGATGTAAGCAGATATAAATAATATTATATATTGTGAAATATGTGCCAGCCACATTGGAATGATTTATTGGTATGCAGTAGTTCTGCTATATATTAATATGTGAATAGGCTTTGTATTAATGCCTCTGGTAAGTCTAGCATTACAATAGAGATACTATTAAACTGTAAATTGATGAATGAACAACTTTACTCCCATGAATTTCAATGCAAAAGAACCAAAAAACAAGAAGAATATGAAATAGAATTATTGATAGTAATGTTGAGAGAGACGTGCTCAAGTGTTCCCGAGAGACGAAGAGCGATGAATGCAGTTGAAGTCGATTCCACTTACTAACGTTCTAGCGATACCCTACTGTCAGCACAAATAATAGATGAATAATAAATATAGTACACAGATAATTCTGCAGATAGCAGGGTAGCTTTTGCATTTTTCCCCATAGCACAAAACCAGCACAAAGGAGGCAAAAAGAAGCGGCGCAGAGGCGGCAAAAGAGCTATAGCGCCAGGTACCAGGGCCCAAGAAAAAAATGGGGGGAGAGCATCACATTAACTAAACTTATCATAAGTAAGTCTAACTTATCATGAGATACAGGTCCTGAATAAGGACTCAGCTTTATACCTACTAGGAGAAGTAATGTTGACTCAGCAGTATACCTACTTAGAATTTTTGCAAGAAATGCACAACTATAGAAGCTTAAATTTTAATTTGTATGAAACTAATCCTAATGTGAGCAAATACTAAACATAAATGAGTTCCCCCCACCTATATTCCTCAATTACATCCTACTATGGATCAGGAATGTCAGAGGAAAAATGTATACATAACAGGAATCAACATATAAAATATGTCAGGTATAAAAAGACAACTAATTCCGGTATAAAACAGGCATTGAAAGACATACATGAAGATTATGACAAAGAGATCAGAGTGAAGGACAAGAAATCATCCAAGCAACTACAAGTCACAGAAGAAATGTTAATGATCATGGTAGAAATGTTATGATCAAAGAAATATTTAGAAATGTTTAGGATAAGTACATTGTTTATGGTAGAGGTTATATGAGTTCTATTTATATTCACTAATAGAGTAGTAATAATATTTATTTAATCACTAAGAGAGGAGTTATATGAGGATTTATATAGTCAAGCCACCAGTCCTATAATACAGGGCTTGCCCAAACCAATGAAGTCAAAGTCCGGAAGTCACAGGTCAGGCCACCAATGAGACCCATTGTAAGAGATTGGATAAAGGTATACCTTTCTAGTTTTCGAATTAATTTACACATTTCTAGTTGATACGAATGCTCACATTGACTAAGATTTTGAAGAAAGCAAAATTGGATTATATACCTTATTTGTTGCAACGAAATGATAAGGTACCTTATTTGACAGCAACCTTGGATGACTTTGGCTTGTTTTCTGTAAGAAAAATTCATTAAAGAAATTTTAGACATACACAAAGAAGAGGAAACACTCAGAGTTCAGAGAAGAAAATAAGAGAATTAGCCGCTATTTTCTTTTTACTTATGAAATTCTCAATATTTTATGTTTCATGTTAACAATATTCATATTCAATAAGGACGTAACATGGGCACTTCTTGTGCCATGCCATACCTTCAACCAACAATGAGATGGGAATTGGGAAGAAAACACCTTGGTGCCCTGTTTAGAATATTAGAATATATGCAGGTTTATACAGAAGAGCGACCTTTCCTCGTGTTCACCGTGTGGTTTTGAATTCACTTTTCCAAATTATTAGAATAACAAGTAGAATGCTAAATTCCTCACTCTCACCTTAAATTTGCTATTACCACATTTCCTTTTCAAGATCTTTGTACATTAGTAAGGATTGAGATTTGTACGTAGAAACAACACTGTTGTCCATAGGAAATTGTGCTTACACACTAGATTTGACACAGAGTATGATGGACCCCAATATTATATTTGACAGCGTGGTGAACAAACAGATAATAAGAGCAGCGAGAAATAGATCGTAGATGACGGATTTTTAAATGAATTAGATGGTCTTGAGCACAATGATTGAAGTAAGGATATTTATATCGAATAGTAGAACACAAGTTTGGAGAAGACTCATGCCTTAGAGCACATCAAACTTATTATACTCAGAACAAGATACTAGCCTGCTATATTATCAATGATTTATTTGGACACCAACTAAGAATTATTTACATGGTATGTCACTATAGGACATAACAGCTAGGGTTAGCAGTATCATACATGTATATGGCCCCAATGCTAATATGTAAACATGCAATACCCAGATAATTATAAGTGTGATTTTAGAATAAAGAAAAAAGAAACCTTTGCTCTACCAAACAACCAAATTAATAGACAGGTTGGGAATAAAGAAAAACAACTTGTACACACTATGTTGTAGATAGCCACTATGACATAGATTATGCAATTGTGCCTTTGTCCACCCCAATAGGTTCCTAAGAGGAGAACATATCTACCACATCAGAGTCGGATCGACTTCAATGCATTAGCAAGAACTTAGGTCCCATGCATAATCTGTGTCATACATAAGGGTTTTGCCAACCCAAGAGGAGGTGATATAATTAATTATACTTTAGAATGTGAGCTGAGCTGATCACATTTATGAATGTATGATGCATATTTTCATATTTATTTTTAATATGTTTTTATATATGTATTTTTATATATGTATTTTTTTTAGTTAGTAGTCAGAGGAAAGTCTTTTGAGAGGTAACATGACCTAAGCATTGAACCAATGAGATTTTAAAAATGTCTTTTTGTATTAGTCTGAAGAAGCCTCACTACCTGCAGAATAAAAAAGAGTCTTGGTGTCCTCAGTGACTTTTGGATTACATTGCCACGTAGGAACCGGGAGCGTATGCTGATTACTTTAATAATACAGACAATAATTTGTGGAATAAGAAACTATGACACCAGGGACAGCCTATTAAGAGAAACAGACACAGTCTTATCAAAAGCTGTGAATGTGAACCGAACAAGTGAGATTAGAAGCGCACAGTCAAAAGCATTAAATAAGAACAAGGACACATATAAAATAAAAGCTGAGCCAAAATGTGAAAGTGTTGCCAACAGCAGATATGAAAAAGAGTCATGTGATCAGAGTTGAGCTATATGAGAAACTGCCATTATGTTACTAATGCAGTTCAAATTCAAACCCCATGCAGTAGTTATGGATAAGAGCATGGGAGAAAGGGGTATTTTGTGTTTAATGAATTCTGCAGACTCTGTGCTAGAAAATTACATTTGCAAAGCTATAGGAAAGTAATGATAGGTGTGCCCAAATGAGTCTGTATGTTTTTGAATAGAAACTTAAAAATGAATTCTTTGTTGATACAATTAAAGTGAAAAGAGTTGATGCAATGATGCATAAGCATGCCTCAAGTATCAAGACAAGAGAAGATTAGATTGTTTGAAAGAAATTATGAGAATTAATGAAACATGTTTAATTTAAAACAGACACAGGTGCAAAGTATAATATTTTGTTTCAAGATAACCTTAAAGCATTGGGTCTGTTGGGTATGGAGCAGAAAGCTGTGTTTGCATTGTTAAGATACTTTGGTCACCTTCTGGAGCCATTAGGTCAGTTGCTGTTGATGTGTATATAAAAACAAGATGCACTGGATTCTTTTAAAAAATTGTTGTATTTGAAAAAGAAATTTCTCTTAATAATGTGATGTGGCATTTTTTGACGTATGAAGCTAGGAAAAGAAAACCAAACTGACAGTATAAACTAAAAAAAAAATACATACATACTGACTTAGCACATTCACAGAGACATCTTAGGTATTGTGTGATAATATCCTGCATGCATAGGCTGAGTTAAGTATAGGCATAAAAAGGCTGCCATGTGAGTATTACATTAAAATAGAACTGGATGAGCAGTTAAATTGATACTTGTTCCCAAGAAAATACCAATAGCTCTCTGGAGTGGAATCAAAGAGGAGCCAAAGCAAATGACAGTGTAGATGTCATTAAGAAGCATTTAAAGCCAAGATAATGATCAAATGGCATGACTACTGTTTGAGGAAAGAAAGATTTGCATTTGCATCGAGTCACAAGATCTGATTTAAAGAAAGCATTACACACTGGTTACAGTGGAAGTGATATAAAGAATTCCAGATGTTAAGTTCTTGCTGCAAAGTAAAGATTCTGGCAGATGAAGCTAGAAGAACCAGTTTCCAATTTGTGTATATTTAGGGCTCTACTTCATAACACTGAAATTTCATAACATTGAATTTCATAACATTGAGACTGTAACGTCCAAAATTCAAAACACTGAAAACCCAAAACATTGAAAACTCAGAACATTGAAAGTGTGCTTCATAACATTGAAAACTACATTGCACAAGTAAATAATATCACCTTCACCTACAACAACAACTAACAAACACACTTTCTAGCAAGCCCCCCTGTACCCCCCACACCCCATAAATTAAATATACCAACTCCAAGATCGCACTACAGTGGACAAACGTTAATTTCCTAACCTCAATGTAACATTGAGGTTAGGAAAGTAACTTTTTTCCACTGTAGTGCGATCTTGGAGTTGGTATATTTAATTTACGGGGGGTGGGGTCAGAGCCCCCCTACATGGGGGAGTGCAGGAGGGGCTTGCCCCTTTGCATAAATGTAGTAGAAAGTGTGTTTATTACTTATGTGTTGGTATAGGTGGAGAGGAGGTTATTTACATATGCACTGTAGTTTTCAATGTTATGAAGCACACTTTCAGTGTTCTGAGTTTACAGTGTTTTGGGTTTTTTAATGTTTTGGGATTTAGATGTTTTGGTCTCAATGTTATGAAATTCAACATTATGAAATTTCAGTATTATGAAGTAGACCCATATTTAGTACACCACCGGGAAGGTACAGATTCTTTAGTTATCCATTTGGCATATCATCATTAGCATAATCGGGATTATTTCAAGTTACATAGGAGCAAGTGCAAAATAAGAATGATGGGTTTAAAATACACTTTTCATGCTTTAATCTCACAAGAACTAAAACATAATGCAGAAAAAAGCAGAGCAGCAGACATGTACATACACAACTGTGGCTCTAGGGAAGTTGCTAGTACAGTATTTTGTGTGGCAATACAGCTGTGAAGAAAAAGAGACTTCAAATGCTTAAGAAACTAGTTACAGATGCATCAGTATAAAAGTACTATGAATTAAGCAAGCCAGTTGCACTATAAGGTAGATGCCAGTCAGAATTTTTATCAATCAATATTATTTTGATGTCAACAGTCTGTGACATTCTTAGTAAAAAGATGACATTAATGTTAAAGCAATCAATAATGCATGTTGCCTCACTGCATGAGGAGAATTGCCTTGAGTAGTTATCTCAAGCTGACATTCTGCCATCCACTGAACCAGTTGCTTATCAGTTTCATAGCAGTGGTTTTTATCTTTGGTACTCAAGATGACATCAATATTGGTGGCCCAAGCAGATTAGCTGTACATGCTGCATATCACTTCCTACATGGTAGTTTTAAGTATTACATGTGCTCATGTGTGTTCCAATTTAGATGCAGCTGGGCACTCAGCATCATCTGTGATTCAGCCAGCATGTCAAAAGTGTGCACAGGTACTGCTAGTGATGTGCATATGCCACATATAAAGTATGTGTTGTAGCATGTGGTGTATTGTTTGTGGACATTTGAGGTACCTGAGTATTTCTGTATAACTTTAGTGATATCTGAGTGACCAGTACTGTCACATAGGGAGTGGTAACATCATCGGGCCCTGTTCACCTGTAGCCCTGCTACTTTCATACTTCTTGCAGTGCAGATGTTGCCAATGAGGGTGCCATCATGGCAATACAGTACAACATCCTGCTATTGTGCCAGCAGGGTCACTGGATGTCAGTGGTGCAGAGAAAGTCACTGTGGAACATTGCTAGATGTCGAATGCTACTGCCCCACATTGTAGGGTTGGTCCTAATCCTTCAATTAGGTGGGCAGTTCACCACATGAGGCTATGGAGATATGACTTTACAGAGCAGACTACAGATGAAAGGATAAGTTGGGGGTCACAGCAACATTGCCATTATGGTCTATGGATTCCTTTCCTTTAGATGCTCATTTGGTTGCAAATGATATCCATTTATCATTGTGGCAGACTGGGTGAAATGTGACCCCCAGTAGTAGGTATGTAGTTCTGTGGTTCTGCAGTATTACTGCAAAACATTGCTACTGGTGATAGTGTACATAACATAATGTCTCCACATTTTGAAAGACAGCATGGCTATAGCACTGTATCACATTGGCCATACTGTGAACAGAGTGCTACATGATTTCTCTTTGTGGTCTAGGAAGCAGGATGTATAATTAACATATCTTTAGTTTTCCCTTGTACAACAGCTTTAATAGCACACAGACACATTGTGCTTGTAGTGGGAGATGTGTGTAACACACAGACACATCATGCTTGCACTAAGAGGTGTGTTTAGTACACAGACACATTGTGCTTTTAGTAGGAGATGTGTACTGCACAGACATATTGTACTTGTGCTATGTAGTATGTGTAACACACAGATCGAGACATACTGTACTTGTACAATTTATTTATTTATTTATTTTATTTTATTTATTTTACATTTGTTAACCGGGGAAGTCTGACTTGGAATGAGCCAATTTTCAGTGGAGACCTGGGGAGAACTGCTCCAGATGCATGTCTTTGTAACATGGGAGGAATCCGGAGCACCCGGAGGAAACCCACACAAATGCAGGGAGGACATGGAGACTCTGCACAGAAGGCATCCCAGCCGAGAATCGAACAGAAGAACCTCTTGCTGTGAGGTGACAATGCTACCACTGCACCACTGCTCCATCCAACAATACACAGACATCATGGTTGCACTAGGAGGTATGTATCACAGACATATTGTGCATGTACTAGGAGGCGTGTATCACACAGACACACTGTGCTTCTACTAGGGAATGAATGTAGCACAAAGACACATAGTACTTGCACTAGGGGGTGTGTAGCAGAAAGACACACAGTCCTTGTACTAGGGGATGTGTAGCACACAGGCACATTATTTTTGCACTACAAGGTGTATGTAACAGACACACTGTGATTGCACTAGGTTATGTGTAGGACAACACAAACATATTGTGCATGTACTAGTGGTGTATAGCACACAGACACATTGTGTTTCTACTAGGGGTGTGTGTAGCACACAGGCACATTGTGAATGTATTAGGAGGTGTGTAACACACATCGTGCATGTACTAGGTGGCATGTGTAGTACAAAGGCACATTGTGAATGTACTAGGAGGTGTATAACACACAGACACATTGTGCATGTACTATTTGGTGTGTGTAGCACAAAGACACAGTGCTTATACTAGGGGGTGTGTAGCACACAGACACATTGTGTATGAACTTGGAGATGTGCAGCACAAAGACACATAGTGCTTATACTAGGAGGTGCGTGTAGCACACATACACATTGTGCATTTTCTAGTAAGTGACTGCAGCATACATACACATTATGCATGCACTGTGAGGTGAGTGTAGCACATAGACACATTGTGCTTGTACTAGGAGGTAAGTGTAGTACACAAACACATTTGTGCTTATACTAGGTGATGTGTAGCACAGACATATTGTGCATATACTAGGTGGTGTGTAGCACACAGACACATTGTGCATGTGCTTGGAGAAGTGTGTAGCACAGACCCATTGTGCTTGTACAAGGAGATGCATAACTCAGAAACACATTGTGCTTATACTAGGTAGTGTGTGTAGCACACAGACATATCATGCATGCACTAGGTGTATGTAGCACCTAGACACATTATGCATATGCTAGGAGATGTATGTAGCACGGCACATTGTGCTTGTACTAGGTGGTGTGTGAAACACAGAGACACATTGTGCATGTATAAGGTGATGTGTGTAGCAGAAAGATACACTGTGCTTTTACTATGAGGTGTGTAGCACACAGACACTTTGTGATTTTACTATGAGGTGAGTGTAGCACAGGCACATTGTGCTTATACTAGGAGGTGAGTAGCAAACAGACATATACTTGTACTAGATGTGTAGTACACAGACACATTGGTCATGTGTTAGGAGGTGTGTAGCACACCTACACACTGTGCATGTACTAGGAGGGGTGTAGCACACCTATACATTGTGCATGTACTAGGAGGTGTGTAGCACACAGACACATTGTGCTTGTACTAGATGTGTAGCATATGCAGACATTGTGCATGTACTAGAAGGTGTGTAGCACATGGACACGTGCATATACAAGGAGGTGTGTAGCACACCTACACACTGTGCATGTACTAGAAAGTATGTTTAGAACACAGACCATTATGCCTTTGCACTTAGAAATGTGTAGCACAAAGACACATAGTGCTTGCACTAGGAGGTGTGTAGCACACAGACACATAGTGCTTGTAGTAGGAGGTGTGTAGCACACAGACACATTGTGACATTACTATGAGGTAAGTAGCACACAGACATGATGTGCATATTCTGGGAGGTGTGTTTAGAACACAGACACATTGTGCTTGTTGAAGGAGGTGTGTGGTGTTTGGTGCCATTTGGGAACATCTGCTGCTGCAGCAGCAGGCAACCACTGTCACACTACAACAGTTGCTGTTCTACTCAGTCAGAGCATGCTGCTGATATACTGGCACTATAGGGGTTGGCACATGGTGCCACCCCAGTCAACAGTTGCACATCACTGCCATGGTCTCACAGGCATTATCGTATTACTGTAATACCATTGACATGTTCCACATATCCCATGACATGTTGTTGGTGACCTTTTCCCTTGCCTGGTGGGGATATGGCATCTTTGCTAGTAGAGGTGAAGATATTTTGTAGATGTGGTCATGGCTCCAGACCAGTGTAGCAGTTATTGTCATACAGAGTACTACTGCTGCTGCATATTGTTTTGGAATGGATGCCATACACTGAGGAACTTTTGTTTTGTGCTTTCCTTGGCTGTGATCACTTTTGCACATTGCACCTGGTCCTTTGCTTTGGAAATGAAACCATGACTTTTCTGATCTGTGGTACTTGTAGATGTGGCACTTATCTTCATTCATATGTATTCCATGCTAAACTGCTTGCAGTCATATTTACAATTATTATTTGCCAGTTCTGTCTAGACAGGAGAAAAAGCCCTATTCACAGTGCAGCTACTGGAGGAAACATTGAATGTGAATAGGAGGGGGTGGCTGATGTCTGTTGTCCCATCCTTGGGGGATTTAGGAAGACTGGTCCACTGCATTTTTGGCAACTTTGGGAGAAAATGTACATGGCAAGCACTACTATAGAATTGGGGGGGGGGGGTGTTCTTGACTCTGCCAAACATTTCTTGGTATCCTTTTTGGGACATGCTTGTGGCACAGAAGCATGAAGCCCTGACAGTGATCCAGTGTTGACTAGTGACTCTGCTGACAAGTGTGATAATGAGCAGCCAATACCATCTCATCCATACTGGGAAGAGGAAGATGATCTATTTCCCTGAAATTCCAGAAGATGCTTGAAAGGGAGGTGCACAGCACTTGTCATATGGGCCAGGCACCTCCTCTTGTCTTTACCAGGCTGTGCATTACTACTGTTGCCTACATGGAATAAGTACAGAAATGCAAGTTTTCACAGAAGAAGGCAGAGCAGGGTGTCACATATGTGGGTATGTATGTCAGTCACTGGGGAGGAGCTAAGATCAAACATAGAAAAAAACTGTGATTGCTGCCTGCATGAAGCCCAGTTTTGGTTGGCTCTCACTCATGGGGGGAATGATTGGCCACTCTGTCATGGGAGATACAATTGTTGACAGACATTTGGAAATTAAACAAATTAAAAAAAGACAAAAATATGGATATAAATTGAAATACCCTGAATTCTTTGTCTTGTGGGACACAGTTCTAGGACACGTAGGTGCTAATATGTAAGTATCTGACCTGTGGACAGTAAAGGTCCACTCTTGAAAAGGGGGTGGTCTCTTTCTGAGAGAGTAGAAGCCAGATCTTCAGGCAGATGGAGGAGCATTATAAACCTTTGGGCCTGCTGAAGGGAATATACAGGAAAAAAGAACAAAGCTCTCCACAGCTACATGGATGATGGTGCCCCCTGTCAATGATGTCCCTCCACTAGATAGCAAATTGCCTCAAGGCTTGTGGGTGAGGGAGGCTGATAGTTGGGAGACTTTTATGCATTAACCGCTTTACTTATTTAAGGCAAAAACATGTAGAATGAGAATGTTTTGCATCTGCTAGGGTAGGGGGATTGGAAGATTGACCATTGAATGGATGCAGCAGTGGCAGTGTTATACAAGTTGTACTAGGGCATGCTCATGATGAGGGGGCCATGTCCTAGGATGAAGCACTTATTTAACAATAAGCCTCAAGTAAGAGACCATCCTCATCTATGGCCATGAACCATAGATGATGACTGAAAAGTTGAGATCACATATACAAGCAGGGGAAATGAGGTTCCTTTGTAGGGTTGCTGGGATGACATTCCATGAGAGTGAGGAGTTCAGTGGTCTATGAGAATCTTGGTGTACAGCCCCTCCCCCATTGAACTGAGAGGAGCAGGTTAAAGTGATTTGGGCTCCAAGTCAGGAACCCCCTGAGCACTTCCCACTGAAAGTGTACCAGGCATGACACACTGGAAGGAGGTCCAGGGCAAACCCAGGGCACACTGTATTTCTCAGCTGGTCTGAGAATATTTTGCCATCCCTGTGAATGAAATGCAAACTGTTGCTTGAGATAGAGAAGTCTGCCATGTCCTGCTCAGTTTGCTACCTCTATGACCCTAACCAAGATAAGCAGTTTAGAAGATGGATGGATGGATGAGGACATCTTTTGATGTTGTTGCTAAGGGTGTCTGATTGGTATATGACCATTCACATGTGATGCTGATACTGTAGTTGTTGTCATGGTTTGCAATGTGAGGTTGTAGAAGATACACCAGATAAGGCATGTGTCATCCTTTATCAGGGTTGTACTCTAGTGCCCTCCTTGGCTGATCAAGGTATTGCATTCTCATCTTTATGCGAGTACAAACACACACACACACACACACACACACACACACACACACACACACACACACACACACACACACACACACACACACACAAACTCACTCACTCACTCTTGGTGATGAGACTATATTCTTCCTTTGCAGAAGTGGTTTCCCTTGCATTTGTATAAGAAGCCATGGCTCCAAGGGGACATTGTTTCTACATTGTTCACAAGCCAGCCCTGGGAATTGAAGCCAGTTTCAGTTGCATGGTACAGGGCATCTCAATGCTATAAGTGTGCATCATGGCTATCACTAAATAATGATGTACATTTAAGTTTCAGACTTCATATCATTTGGAAAATAATGCAAAATCTGTTATTCTATTAAGTTTATAAGTTTACATGAGCAATATTTAAGATCTGTAACTGATTTGGGGCTTTGTCCTCCTATTACTTGTGACTTTGTGTAGGCTTCTTCCATTAAGAGGCTGAGGGGCATGCTACACTGCTCCTCCTCCTCCTCCATCGGCACCTGTTCACCACAACCCCTGATAGCTTCAAGAGCAATGGGGGAAAAAGCTTTTCAACCTGAAGACCAAAGGAAAAAAAATACAGGCAGCCGATAATGCTGGACTTTGGAATGTCATACTTCATATTCATAGGATCAGAGGACCATAGGGAATTACTAGGCTAATGGCCCCAGGGCCCTTACAGGCCTAGCCATGGTCAACCTATGTTCCCAAGGGTGTCTGGTTCAAGCAGGCACTAATATGAGTATATATTGCCCCTGTCCAAGTGGGACACAGGTAGAACACCTGGGGTGAATGTTCGGTTACACATATTGTTCAGAAAATGCACGTTGATGCAAAACCTATTATATTAACCGTTTAAGTGAATTAGAGTAATATTTAAAAATATCCCTAATTTTGGACCTTTTCCCCCATTATTTTTGCCTTTGTCCAAAATTATTGAGTAGAAAAGTTGAGAGGTATGGTTGTGGATTGGGATGGGGGGCAAATAGAAATATAGCTAGGGTAGCATGATGGGGCATCTTACCCAGGCAGAAGGTGTTAGGGTGCATGATCAGTAGATACCAATCAGTTGATAGTGCAGGACAGCATTCATTTCTATACCACCATTTCTGATTTTTTGTACAGAAATACACTCTGGTACTGTTTGCAGTGTATGGTATAAGTTGTAATAAGACAGTTGTTACAAGTGTAACAATTGGCTTTTTACAGGTTTTAAATGCAGAAGACCTTTTTTGCTTAACTAAGAGTTGAGGAGTGCCAGATCATGGAACAGTACAAACTTGGCCCCACTGTTGCTAAGGGCATCCCTATGGTGTTTCAGTACATTGTGATTTCTGCTGATATCTCTCATTGTTGTAGTTAGCGTTTAATGTACCTTTGACTTCCCTTTGGTATGTGTTGCATGTCTTTCATGGGCTGTGTTCATGATTTTGTGTGTGTGTGTGTGTGTGTGTGTGTGTGTGTGTGTGTGTGTATGTGTTGGTGGCATAGGCTTTCGTTAGCTTACTCATGGATTCATATTATTTCCTTGACTATTGTTTGTAGTACTTTATTCATTCTTATGACACTCCATCGCCGTAATGGCCTTGCACAAAGGATACTGTGTTTAACAATTTTCTGAAAAAGGCTAGAGTCTGCTCTGTTTCCATATTCTAAACAGTTACTTAATTTTACCATTTCCTTCCAAATATATTAGCTGAATTGCTTTCTTATTATATCAGTGAAAAGAATTTACTTAAAAAATTGACATACTGTTTTTTTTTCTGTTTTTCTCAATTTAACAACATTATTCTATATTTATCTGACTGTCATGTATGAAACATTTCAACCTTGACTTCAAGATCTAGTTCATTTTTCTTATTTCAGTATCAATATTACTTCATTCTGAGTTTACTATTAGGCTTCTGAGTTGTAACTATATATATAGCTCTCAACTCTCTAGGTTTTCATAGAAAGTCCAGATTTCTGACTCATATTTTTGGTCCATTTCTCATAAAATTATGGTTTTCTGGCAAATCATTGAGGACTGAAGTCAGAAAATAAGGGTAGAAATTTGATTTTCAGACTTCATATCCTTCAGAAAATTCATGCTGATGTAAAACCTGTTATTCTAATTACTTTCTAAGTGTGTAAGAGAAATATTTTAAAAGTGCCCCTATTTTTTGGGCCTCCCCCCCCCCCCCGTTATTTGTGGCTTTGTCCAGATTTGTTGCTCCAAGAGGTTGCGAGATATGCCTATAGTATGGCATATTTGAATGTCTTTGTAGCCGGCTTAAATGTTTACTGTTACCTTTGTGTCCAGGTCATAGTTAAAAAGGGTCACTGGTCCACCAGCTCACCTACCAAATTATTACAATTAATCAAATAACTCTGATTGTGACTTCCTGAATCACAAGCTTTATTTGTCATTAGATTTAGTTGTTACCTTGTCCAAGCTTTGCAATCCTGAAAATGCTAAAATGGAAAAAAGATCTTGCTCAAATGTGACCACACAGCTAGTGTTTTCACAGTATAAAGCCATTCATATATATTTATGATTAAAAAGCAAGCCTTTTAAACAGTCCCAAATAAATCAACCCACAGTTAAGCACATTTAAGTGTTGTAGTATGCAGTAAACTATTTCCTTGTATTTCTCTAAACAGCTTCCTGTGCATTGGACTATACAGTAAGCTGATTAGAAAAACAGAATGAATGAGCCTGAACATTTATTAAATAAATGAGGTTACCAAAGAAGGAAAAATAATGCCAACCACATAACATTTTAATTCTCAAATGGCAAAAAGAGAAAAAGAGAGGGAGAGAGGAAAAAAACCTTAAACTTCAAATATCTATGATTTATGATGTAGACTATTACTAAAATGCTTCATGAAACATTTTCAGTGAAGCCCTGAGAAGGAAAACTTCAGTTAAGCTCTTCTATAAAATGTTTCTTCCCTGTTCTACCACCTTTAACTAGGGCTGTAAACTGTTAGGTGTTTTTTCCTGACAATCAGGAATTCAGGGTGTCTGTCAGGAAATCCGGTTTTGGTGTGTGCTTGTCTGATGTATTGTGTCATTCTGAATTTCTGCACATTTTGTGAAGTACATTTCCATTACTATAATTACGTACTGTTTTATCTGGATTTGTAAACTGCACTCTGGTTCTGTTGTCAAAATAGTATTTTGTTTGTTTTAATAGTGAGCCCATGATGTGTGAAATGTAGCTATCAGTAGATAAGAACTTTAGTTTGATTCAGGCTATAATTAATTTTGCATTTGATAAGATGTATGCAGAAGCATTAAAAAGTATAAACCTTACATTTATACTAAAAAAAATAAATAACAGACTTGAATTTGCAACTTTCTCCAGTAAAAGTGATATGTTTGCACCTTTCTGGCTCCAGCATAGTACTATGGGCACGTGCCAGAAATGGATTCTGAAAAAGGTAATATGCACAATTCAGGAAATGCTATCAATCAGTCTTCGTTTGTTCATTACTTTTGTCTGATAGCTTTAGTCCTTCTTGTTTGTCTAGTATAATTGTGTCAGGAAAATTATTATTGTTTAAAACAATATGAGTACTGTAAAAGAACTTTTAACTTGTGCAGTGTGTTTACGTATTTACTTAATGGCTGGCTCTGTTTAAAGTCATAATAGGAATAAGAAGTAATCGCAACAGCAGCAATGCGCATTTACTAAACAAAATGTGAGGGGTGAGGGACATTGTGAAGGGGTGGCATTTTGTCCACTGTTTTCCTATTTGAAATGTGACACCCATGGGAGACAGATACAGAGAGTCAGTGTTAAATAAATACATAAAAATTGTGCTAAATTACTTGGAAAATGAACCAAAGGAGCTAGCTATGCTCCTCAAAGGAAAATTCCAGTCCTTCTCAGGGCCTTGTCACTGTTCAAAGAATAGCTGTAAATTCTTATGTAGAATCCTTATGTACATTTTTGCTGCCACCATCTTCAAAGCTCTGGGCTACAGAAACAGAATCAGATTAATCAAGATGTAACTGCTTGTTTTTGGATGCAGGGCCACTGGAAGCTATAGAAGAGGGTAAACCCAAATATGAAGACTAACCGAAAAAGAAAACATGCTATAAAAGGCCCATGTACCCTAAACTACTAAAATGAGAATTTGTTTGCCCCTATTTTTCTGCATAGTATTTATGCAGATTATTGCTTTCACTTTGGCTCCATTAAAACAGTTAGAGACTGATTTTTTAATGCAGGTTATTTGAATTGAGTACACTGAGAGTTAAGGTTTGTCAAATATGAGCAAAAATGGAGTTCAAAGGTTCATAGGTGTATACTAGGCTAATGATCACTAGGGCCCTTATAAGACTAGCCGTGCAACCCAAAAAAATCTGATTTGTATGAGAGGTGATTTACTGACTGCCTCTGTCCAGCAGAGACATAGCAACTATACAAGGGTGAATTTCTGATTACCCATCAATTTGTTTTAAGTATTGAAATTTTAACTACTGTAGACTTGTTTTTATCTATTGTATTTTTAACTACTGTTTTTATGTAATTTTACTTAATTCGGAGCTTATCTCCCTGGGCCTCTACTGAAAAAGGATATGTATCCAGCTAGACTAGCACAGTCAACAAATGTAAAATAAAATAAATAAATTAATTTGTCCAAGCAGTGCTTAAATAGTGAAAGGGAGGAACTCTGCTTCAAATGGATGGGGAGCCTGTTCTAGGGAATGGGGATTGTCTGAGAAACATATTTCTCTTTTCAACATGTTTATGCCACAAGCAAAATTTTTTTTTTAATCTAGCAGTTCTGATTCTGTTTATTTTATGGGTGTGCAAAAGGTTTAGCAAAACATGGTCCAAGGATGCCTTGCATGCTAGGCAAATATCATTTCTAAGAAGTCTGAATGATACTGAATAAAGAGGCAGGGCTTTGAGATGATTAGAGTAGGACATTATGTTTACTCCCTGTATCTTTTTTGTAAAGAACTTTCTGGATGTTCCATTTCCTGTATGTGTCTGGTAAAGTACATACCAAAGGGGCATTATATTCTTCTATGGGTCTGATGAGGGCTGACTACAGTGGTATGATGACCTCTCTGGACCTAGATGCCATGCCAATGCTTATAAGCTCAGCAACATAGAAGGATTTTCTTACTACCTTGGACACATGTTGGTCAAAGGCTAGGTTACTATCTACATGAGTTCCCAGATCCTTGACTAATGAATCAACTTTTAGGGTTATTTTATTGATGACATAGTTACGTGGGGTGGCTGACTTCCAATAAGGTACTATGATGCATTTATTTGGCACCAAGTGTTTGTCTGTGTTAGACCTTCTAGAAAGGTATTCTCATCATGGGGGGGGGGGGGTCAATGACTGCTCCTAGTGTACAATCATCTGCGAACTTGGTTAGCCAAAGGCCTATGATATTAGCTTTGACATCTGAGAAGTAGATGCCAAAGAGGAGTGGCCCTAGCACAGGGCCCCGAGAAACTCCACTGGTGACCGACCACTTTGTGGAGGTTGCCTCATTGATTGTAACCTCTTGGGTCCTAGCGGTTATTCAACTAGCTATCCAGCATGTTATTAAGGGGTATATACCCAGTTCCATAAGTTTATTGACAATGCCTGAGAGGAGTATTGTAACAAATGTTTTAACCAGATCTACATAAGCAGTATGCACAGTTTTCCTCTCATCCATTGCCTTAGTGACTTTTCAAAGAAGTCCACCAGCTTCAGTAAGCATGACCTTCC
Source organism: Protopterus annectens (assembly GCF_019279795.1). Lineage (NCBI taxonomy): Eukaryota > Metazoa > Chordata > Ceratodontiformes > Protopteridae > Protopterus > Protopterus annectens. The sequence goes on from NC_056737.1 coordinate 192,240,433, forward strand.
TTTAACAAAGCCAAACTGGAATGAATGGATCTAGTGTTTGGAGGTCTCCTTTGTCCTTGTTGATAATTTCCATGATAATTATTTTCATGGCTTTGCAAATGAGACTAGTCAGACTTATGGGTCTGTAGTTTCCAGGATCTGTTGAAGGTCCTCCTGTAAGAAGGAGGATGACCATTGCAGTCCTTCATTCACATGGCACAAAGCCTGTTTTAAGACTATAGCTAAACAATGACTCCAGGGGTCCTGAGAAGTCATGTTTTAGACTCTTCAGGAGGCATCCTGGGATGTTATCAGGGCCCATTGAGGCCATGTACTTGACTTTAGCAAGTGCAGCCAGTACATGCTCCCTAGTTATAGTTAGAGGGGTTATGTTTGAGGGTATTTTTTGGGGGATGGTTGGGGGGTGGGGGACTTGGACCTGAATTGTCCACTAACAGGTTCTCTATATCACCTTGCTTGGTGCATGTGACATCATTAATCATCAGTTCAGCACATTGCTGTGTACTGCCCTTGACATTCCTGGATATTCAACCGGATACTCTCAATTGTCCCTGATTTTGCAGAATGTCCCTAATTTTTTGCCTCATATTTTAGTCTGTTGCTCATAAAGACATTTGAGGTTTTTCTGGCAAATCACTGAGGATTACGATTATTAAATAATGTTAGTGTTTCAGACTTGAGCCATCTAGAAAAAGCTTGCTAATGCAATGCTTGTTATTCTAGCAGTTTTCAAAGGATGTAAGGACTATATCTGTACCTGATTTTGGTAATTTGTACACAGTTTGTTCTTGGATATTTTCCTGATTCTTGACCTAAGATGTTTAGAAATAGGGCAGATGATGTTTTTATTTGCAAAATCATGAAATGGTTCCTCAGCTGAACTTAAAAAAGCAGCCTTCATGCAATCTGCATCAATAAAGTACTTGCCATTTTGGCTGAAGTGTAACATAACTTGTGCTTATGGAATGTGCAGTTTTGCCAACAAATTTAGTAAAGCTGTTTCTAGTATATATTCATATTTTGTCTTATTTACTCTTGTCTGTCTTTCTCATCAGCTCCAGTGAATATGGTTTCATTCTTAGTAGTGACATGACACTGAACACGTACTGTAAGAAACCACACTTTAATGACATGGGTACAATCACAATCATCTTTCTGTGAAAAAAAAATAAAGTTATCTTAACGCAGACTGAATTTTTTCAGGTTTGTTTTCTTAGATTACACAGTCAAATACACAAAATACTGTAGCACTGGATGCCAGCTTAAATATGCATTCCTTTCCCACTTGATGTCAGGATGTTTACATAAATCTTAACTGAGCCACACTCCATCTCTGAAAAGAAGCCTTTGTAACCTGTCAAAGGCATGTTCTCTGAAAGTGCAGCAGAATGTTAAAATAGATCAAAGAGAAGCTCTGCCTCCAAAATATTAAAGTTCTGAAGAGCAGCCTCCTAGTACCGACATTTGTGGTGGTGTATATTAAAAGAAAAAAGCGAGGCACGTAAGACACTTCTTTCCTTATTTTTCCCAATCTTGCACATGCAAGTGGTTTTCCTAAATATTTTAGTGTTTTTTTGTTCTTTTCCTATCAGGACAACTGAAAGTCTGAACTCTCATCACAAGCTGAGGTAGCACATTCAGGTACTGGCCCTGTTTGGTGACTATCTGCAGTTTTGCACAGGCTCAGTACTACTGTTTTGGTGTTGGATTGACTAACTTTCATTTAGTGACAATCCATTCACTGACTACAAATTCAAACTGCAAACAAGACAGCAAGATGTATTACAATAAAAAAAAAAATCATCAACTTCTACTGCAGTATTTCATTACCACTTGGGGCATGCATGCATGCTAGACTGGGCATAAAAATGTCTTCTCCGTCATTCATCATAGTGTACCCTCCCCTATACCATCCAAATAGCTGTAACTGTCCATGCAGGTGTAGAGCATAATAACTTTTTTACATGTTTTTTAATGTCTATCCTTACGTCCACTTCCAAGGAAGAAAACTGGATCACTATTCTATACCCCAGCAAAAAAATAAACTAGTTGGCATGCCTAAAAGTCAGATATGGAGTGTGTAATGCAAACAGCATTTGGGCAGCTAGCCAAACCAAAACACACAAATCATTGTCTACAGGAATGTGTTGTATTTTGGGAATTACAGTGTTACCCTGTAGCTTTGCATGTTACCTCTCAACTGTCCAGATATTCCCAGAATGTCCAGATTTTTACCTCATCTTTTTGGTCTGCTCCTCGTAAAATTTTTGGTTTTCAGGCAAATCACTGATGATCGAAATCCCTAAATAATGACAAACTATTGTGTTTCAGACTTCATATCCTTTAGAAAATTACCGCTAACATAAAACATGTTATTATAACAACTTTCTATGTTTAAAAGTACAATATTTAAAATCTGTCCCTGAATTCGGGCCTTTGTTCCCCCATTATTTTGTCTTTGCCTAGATTTCTTGCATTTAGAGCTGTCAGCCATGGCCTCACCATCACACTCGAGTTAAGCAGTTCCGAAGTGATGTTGAACTTCCAATCAACGTTAGCAAAGTATCACAATTTCTGCTGTTCTCAGCTGTAAGCAGTGTCTTCCATTCACATTTGTCATCAATGTATATGTGTTTAGAATAGAGTTACAAATCTATGGCTGATCCAACAATAGTAATGCAAACAGATTTCTCACAATCTGACATGAAATCAGCTCTAAGCTGCAGGAGCTGCCATAACAATGTAATAACAAGTATTACCTATGCTGAAGACACTAGTACAAAGATGGAATAAAAATCACTTACTTCTGAGAATACTAATTTAAAGCAAATAACACTACAAAAAAAAAAAAAAAGCAGAGAAATTATTTCACTTTTTTTCAAAAGGTGAATGCTCACAAATAGGTGCAGAAGACATTAATGCAGACATACTTTACTAGTCAAGATTAATACTGGAGATTAACAGAGACCCATACAGAGTTGCCTGACAAAGCAATGCCTCAGTACTGGAGCTCAATTCATTTCCCTCCCCCTAATGAGTGCTTTCTTTCACACAATGTGTGCTGCACAGAAGTGGGAATTGTATCACTTCATGATGTGTTTAGTATTAAAAAGAGAAGCATACTGAAACAGAATTTTGTTTTCTTTTGCAGAAGCCAAATTAAACAGTAGAGTCAGTGTCACTGCTATTAAACCTGTTGGACTTTTAGCTGAAATGGCAGTTTTCAGATTTACATACACAGGAAAAGTATATCTTCTGAGACATACAGATGAAACAAGTGCATTTTTACCTGGGAAAGCAGAGGACAGAGTACTTGATGTTTTACAGAGCAATGTTAAGAAATGCCAGCTGAAGGAAAAACGTGTTTGACATAATTTCTAAGAATTCCCTTCTGTAAAAAGTGTTGGCAACAATCTTTTTCCTCTCATGTAAGACTACCAGAATCTCATAACCTGTAGGAAATATCAGAGGAAAAGACATGAATATGACTTCTTTCTGAGATTCCCGATGTACGACTGAAAACTACATACTGTGCCCCAGAACCCAATGTCACATGTGGATGGAGATAGTGACCATGCTCCTAGCAATGTGCTGTGGACTGGTAACCATGGTTGTAACATTTCTAAGAATGATCACATCATCTTCATATATGGTAACTATCCCAAAAAACATCAACAGCCAAGTGGTTAATATGCCCTAAAACTGATTCTTAACAGAAATTGACTAGTCTTAAAATGTCCCACAAGGGCAGCTAGCCTAGGCATTCGATATGGTTGATCACCAACTTTTAATCCACACCCTGCAAACATTCTGTCTAGATACTGGAGCCCTCCAATGGTTTCAATCCTACCTGAATGGTCGACAGCAGGCTGTCCTCTGGCAGAACAAAGTCTCTAACCTTCTACCTAACACCCTCGGAGTACCACAAGGCTCTATACTAGGGCCCTTGCTGTTCTCCATCTTCATTAACAACCTTTATACTGTCATCCCAAAAGTCAGCTGTATCCAATATGCTGATGACTCTACTCTGATTTGCTCAGCCACATCTCCAGTAGAGTTATGGTCAGCTACCCAGACCACCTTTAATACAATAGAAAACTGGCTTTCTGAACATCGTCTGATCCTAAATCCCAAAAAAACTAAAATGCTGTTATTTTTCACCAACACGTAAGTCTACCACTTTCACCTTTACCATAAAATCAAATGATGGCACAATAATCTCCCCTGACCCATCTACAAAACTATTAGGTGTCATCATAGACAATAATCTCAAATTTGACCTATATGTTAACCAAACTATCAAAACCATCAATAAAAAACTAGGGTCACTTTACAGAATAAAAGCCTCACTAACCCCTCCAGCTAAAATTGCCATAGCTCGCTCTCACCTTCTTTCAACCCTTCTGTATGCATCCCCTCTACTCTCGAATTTGAACAAGACTGTCCTTAACAAACTCTCAATTTTCTACAACCACATTGCCAGGTTTGCCACTGGGCTGCCTTTTAGGACACATCATTGCATCAATCTAAATCAGCTTGGTTGGCTTGAACTACCCAGCCTAATCCAGTATAACCAACTGATTATGGCCTATAAAATCCTCAATAAGCTGGACAATACTCCTGCACTTAAAAATATTATCACCCCCTATAACAATCCTAGACCTCTTCGATCCTCTAACAAACTACTAATTCAGACTAGCAAAATTAATAACATAGACGGTGATTCTCTCTTTGCAAACTCTGTAAGTAGATCCTGGAACTCCCTTCCAGCTGATATTACCTTACTTTCCACCTTAGGTCAATTTAAAACTAGACTCAAACAACATTTGTCACTTAACTGGCTATGTCAATGTATCAAGCCTGGCTAACTCTGTCTAGAATGTGTAAAAATCTGTTAACCAGTTTACTGTGTAATTTAATTTAATCCTGACTTGTGCTCAGGATTAACTGTAACCTGTGAAATTTATTTAACTTGATTACTTATGTAATCTCTGTAAATAGTCTGTTTGTAATATGTAATGCTGGTATTATGTAATGCTGTATCTGCTTACCCTTGGAGCTTTTCTCCCCGGGCCTCCGCTGAAAATGGACATGCATCCAGTCGGACTATCCCGGTCAACAAATGTAAAATAAATAAATAAAATAAATAAAAAATGTACATCAGCGGGGAAAGAATCAATATTACAGGCATGGGAAACTTTTTTTAAATATGTACTCATTGAAACATTTGACCAGGGTATCTTTGAATGCTAAATGGCTGCGTTTTTCAGGACCATGGGAAGATTAACAATTAGTTGTGAAGGCCCTTTTCAAGTCTCTTAAGATTGCCCCAGTAAGTAAGTCATTCTTCATGTTGTTATGTGGTAGTTAAAAAACAGACCTTTCTCTTTGCTGATGTGGATTGTGTTAGTGACATAGTAAACGTTGGTAAGTGTGTTGTGGTCTCTGCTGAAACCACATTGATTGTGAGAAAGAAACTTTTTATCTACATGTTTATCAAACTGGAGAAATACTACTTTTTTCATATTATAGTATGAGTTTGTAATCCTGTGTCATTTTTTCATGTTGTGACTTTTGGGAGCACAATTTTCAGGGGATGTTTGAAGAGTAGAAAAAATGATTCCTGAAGTGAGTGGAGGTTGTAAATATAAACTAATGGCTTATCTATGATGATAGGATTAACCGTTCTAAAAATGGAAGGGTACAGCATCTCTAAATTTGGATTAAACTTAAAGTCTGGTGGGTTCAAGTAACTTTCTAAGAGGAAGTTCCTTTTAGCACATTCCTTAAATGAAAGGAGGTCCATGAATTTATGGAGATGAAATATTCCATAGTGGGAGCTGGACAGGTAAGTCAAGTAATGACTGCAATTCTAAAATATAACCTAATACAGCCAGCAGACTAGATTATCATTTTCAAATATTTTAACTTTAATTTTTTTACCAAAAGTATCTGTTAAAAATGTAATAATTGTCAAGAAGAACATTGGTTGCTTACACATTTTTATTGCTATTTGGTTTTGACCATATTATTTGATATCTTTGCATCTGATATATAATTTACCATGAGGCAAAGCAATCTTGCAGTTGGTTATTGGGGAGTGAGGCCTTCTTTATGGGGAGCCAGGGGCTTGCTAACTGCTCATTCAGAACTTTAATATGCAGATCTCAGTGAAAGAACATGAGACCCTGTACAGTCCCATATGTCCACCTGCAGTTTTAACTGCAGCCTCAGACTTGTCCTTGAATAGAATAGAATAGCATAGCATAGCATAGAACAGAAAAGAATAGAATAGAACAGAACAGAATATAATAGACTAGAATAGAATAGAATAGAATAGAATAGAATAGAATAGAATAGAATAGAATAGCTGAGACTGACCTCTGCCAAGGAAACACTTGGGAGGATCCTTGATGCTGAATGTCTTGGGAGATGTGGTCTTCATCTATCTTGCTCTGTACCCATTTTAATGATCTCCTGAGGAAGACACAGGCCATCTCCTCTCTCTCAATGGCCCATGTGATTCTCCCTCTTGCTATTTCTTCTTTTTCATGCAGTAGGCCTGATCAGCTCCAAATGAGGAAGAGGCCTACTCTCTATATACGGAAGGCCCTCAAGCTCTTCCATTGGCAATGTCATAGTTGTTACTGTAGTTCCACACTGTATGTGGGTGGGGATGGTTCTCTGAATTCACTGCGGCTTAGAAAAACATCCAAGTACCACAGTTACCCTTGGCCACATTCTGGCACTCCTAGATCTCTACCAGAAATGGCACAATTGATGGATCACTCTGTTTCAGAGTATTTCCTGCAGGCAGACCCCGACTCTGCTGATGAAAGGGTCTGTAGGGACAACCCCACTGTTAAAGGAGGAACATTTGTCTCTTTCTACCCAACAGACACAGATTCATTTTTCCTCATTCTGCACTTCAGCATGTTTAAACAGCATAGTACATTAATTTACAGGTGGTCATCTTACATGAGGTTATGTCCTTCTTCCTGCAGGGCTGCTAGAAAGTGTCACTGATCATGATGAATGTCTTTTGGCACATCAGTGTTTGGGGGGGGGGGGTCAACACAGAAGACTCTTGTGAGTCACTGTGCTGGGCATTATTTCCAGCAAAAGTGTTGCCATTTGGATGCTCCACAGTGCCAAGAGGTTTTATGAAGGTGTTGGCTGTGGTGGCTGAAGCCTTGTAGGAAAAGGATCTACTGGTGTTTCTCCACCTGGATGACTGGTTTCTGATTGCTTTATCTGGGGAGTACCCAGAGGTGACCCTCCTTTGTACTGTATTATACATGCAGTCCTTGGAGATAACTGCAAATTGGAGGAAGTTTTTTCTGATCCCATCTTGGAAGAAAGCCTTCACTGGAATGGTGTTGGGCACTCTCCAGTGTCAGTCATTTTTGTTCTGACAGAGACCCCAGGATATCTTGATGTACTCTTGGCTAAGGACACAGTGCAGGGCCCACAGCTTTTCATGATTAACACAGTCAAAAACCTTGCTGTAATCAATAAAGCACATATACAGATGTCCTTTTGGTAATCATTTGTCTTTTCATAGATATGTCTCTCACCCACAGTGATGTTTGCTGTTTTTGTCTCTTTCCTGAATCCTACTTAATAAGATTTTTGGTAACAACCATTCCAAGTATGGCTGTAATCTCCTCTAAGTAATCTTGAGTAGAATCTTGATGGCATGTTGGATTAGATTGTGTGCTAATTTTCACAATCAGTCAGGTCACCATTCCTCAGAAATGGTATAAACACTGACCATTTCTAGTCACTCAAATGTGATGCTGTCTTTCCATTTTCTTGGCAGAGCTTTGTTGTACTGTAACAACTGCATGCAAGTGTTATATTTCAGTAGAAATGCCATTAATGCCAGATACTTTGTCTTACTTCAGTAGAAATGCCATTAATGCCAGGTACTTTGTCTTACTTCAGTAAAAGTGCCATTAATGCCAGGTGCTTTGTTATACTTCAGTAGGAATGCCCTTAGTGCCAGTTGCTCTGTAATACTTCAGTAGGAATGCGGCTGCCATTAATGCCAGGTACTTTGTCTTACTTCAGTAGGAATGCCATTAATGCCAGTTGCTCTGTAATACATCAGCAGGAATGCCATTAATGCCAGGTGCTTTGTTATACTTCAGTAGAAATGCCAGGTACTTTGTCTTACTTCAGTAGAAATGCCATTAATGCCAAGTGCTTTCTTATACTTCAGTAGGAATGCCATTAATGCCAGGTGCTTTGTTATACTTCAGTAGGAATGCCATTAATGCCAGATGCATTGTTATACTTCAGTAGGAATGCCATTAATGCCAGGTGCTTTGTAATACTTCAGTGGGATGTCATTAATGCCAGATGTTTTGCTATACTTCAGTAGGAATGCCATTAATGCCAGGTGCTTTGTTATACCTCAGTAGGAATGCCATTAATGCCAGGTGCTTTGTTATACTTCAGTAGGAATGCCATTAATGCCAGGTGCTTTGTAATACTTCAGTGGGATGTCATTAATGCCAGATGTTTTGCTATACTTCAGTAGGAATGCCATTAATGCCAGGTGCTTTGTTACACTTCAGTAGAAATGCGATTAATGCCAGGTACTTTGTCTTACTTCAGTAGGAATGCCATTAATGCCAGGTGCATTGTAGTACTTCAGTGGGATGTCATTAATGCCAGATGTTTTGTTATACTTCAGTAGGAATGCCATTAAGGCCAGGTGGTTTGTAATACTTCAGTGGGATGTCATTAATGCCAGGTGCTTTGTAATATGTTAGTGGGATGTCATTAATGCCAGATGTTTTGCTATTCTTCAGTAGGAATGCCATTAATACCAGGTGCTTTGTCTTATTTCAGTAGGAATGCCATTAATGCCAGGTACTTTGTCTTACTTCAGTAGGAATGCCATTAATGCCAGGTGCATTGTGGTACTTCAGTGGGATGTCATTAATGCCAGATGTTTTGTTATACTTCAGTAGGAATGCTGCTAATGTCAGATGTTTTGTTATACTTCACTAGGAATGCTGTTAATGCCAGATGTTTTGTTATACTTCAGTAGGAATGCTGTTAATGCCAGATGTTTTGTTATACTTTGGTAGGAATGTTGTTAATGCCAGATGTTTTGTTATACTTCAGTAGGAATGCTGTTAATGCCAGATGTTTTGTTATACTTCAGTAGGAATGCTGTTAATGCCAGATGTTTTGCTATACTTCTGATGAAGCTGTGACAGGAGTCACGGCGAAAACGCTCTTTTTTGTAACATTAAAAATTCTGCATTAAGGAGAAACTTTGGTTCCTGGCTTTCTTTGGGTTAAAGCTTGCTTTCCGGACATAAGGTTGCCTGTTTTTTGTGCTTTTGCTATACTTCAGTAGGAATGCCATTAATGCCAGGTGCTTTGTTATACTTCAGTAGGAATGCCATTAATGCCAGGTGCTTTGTTATACTTCAGTAGGAATGCCATTAATGCCAGGTGCTTTGTAATACTTCAGTGGGATGTCATTAATGCCAGATGTTTTGCTATACTTCAGTAGGAATGCCATTAATACCAGGTGCTTTGTCTTATTTCAGTAGGAATGCCATTAATGCCAGGTACTTTGTCTTACTTCAGTAGGAATGCCATTAATGCCAGGTGCATTGTGGTACTTCAGTGGGATGTCATTAATGCCAGATGTTTTGTTATACTTCAGTAGGAATGCTGCTAATGTCAGATGTTTTGTTATACTTCAGTAGGAATGCTGTTAATGCCAGATGTTTTGTTATACTTCAGTAGGAATGCTGTTAATGCCAGATGTTTTGTTATACTTCAGTAGGAATGCTGTTAATGCCAGATGCTTTGTTATACTTCAGTAGGAATGCTGTTAATGCCAGCTGTTTTGTTATACTTCAGTAGGAATGCTGTTAATGCTAGATGTTTTGTTATTTGGTAAGTTGTTTGCTACTACTGATGCTACTGCTTTCATCACTATTGATTCCTGATTGTAAGGTACAAACTGAAACTGGTAGACTGTTCATATGTTTGATCTTTATAGACCATTGTATAAACTGAAACATTTACTCTGTGTAATTATCTCTTGGCTAGTGGGGGCTGGTTCTTTTGTGTTCTTGTAAAAAAAAAAAAAAAGTTGCTGTTCTGGTCTTTGCACACAGTGCAGGTTGGAGAAGTTGTTTGACCGCAACTGAGCTACAAAATATAAGTATCTTTTTTGATTATTTTTACAGATTACTGTTTTTATAATTTAATATATATAAAGCACTTTGTCTATTCAGAATCTTCAGAAATCTTTATCTGTTTAAAAAACTTTCAGAATCTGTAGGGCTTGCTGTCTTAGGCTATTGTATAAACTGAAACATTTACTCTGTGTAATTATCTCTTGGCTAGTGGGGGCTGGTTCTTTTGTGTTCTTGTAAAAAAAAAAAAAAGTTGCTGTTCTGGTCTTTGCACACAGTGCAGGTTGGAGAAGTTGTTTGACCGCAACTGAGCTACAAAATATAAGTATCTTTTTTGATTATTTTACAGATTACTGTTTTTATAATTTAATATATATAAAGCACTTTGTCTATTCAGAATCTTCAGAAATCTTTATCTGTTTAAAAAACTTTCAGAATCTGTAGGGCTTGCTGTCTTAGGCTATTGTATAAACTGAAACATTTACTCTGTGTAATTATCTCTTGGCTAGTGGGGCTGGTTCTTTTGTGTTCTTGTAAAAAGGTTGTTGTTCTGGTCTTTGCACACAGTGCAGGTTGGAGAAGTTGTTTGACCGCAACTGAGCTACAAAATATAAGTATCTTTTTTGATTATTTTTACAGATTACTGTTTTATAATTTAATATATATAAAGCACTTTGTCTATTCAGAATCTTCAGAAATCTTTATCTGTTTAAAACTTTCAGAATCTGTAGGGCTTACTGTCTTAGGCTATTGTATAAACTGAAACATTTACTCTGTGTAATTATCTCTTGGCTAGTGGGGGCTAGTTCTTTTGTGTTCTTGTAAAAAAAAAAAAAAAAAAGTTGTTGTTCTGGTCTTTGCACACAGTGCAGGTTGGAGAAGTTGTTTGACCGCAACTGAGCTACAAAATATAAGTATATTTTGATTATTTTTACAGATTACTGTTTTTATAATTTAATATATATAAAGCACTTTGTCTATTCAGAATCTTCAGAAATCTTTATCTGTTTAAAAAACTTTCAGAATCTGTAGGGCTTACTGTCTTAGGCTATTGTATAAACTGAAACATTTACTCTGTGTAATTATCTCTTGGCTAGTGGGGGCTGGTTCTTTTGTGTTCTTGTAAAAAAAAAAAAAAAAAAAAGTTATTGTTCTGGTCTTTGCACACAGTGCAGGTTGGAGAAGTTGTTTGACCGCAACTGAGCTACAAAATATAAGTATCTTTTTTGATTATTTTTACAGATTACTGTTTTTATAATTTAATATATATAAAGCACTTTGTCTATTCAGAATCTCTTTATCTGTTTAAAAAACTTTCAGAATCTGTAGGGCTTACTGTCTTAGGCTATTGTATAAACTGAAACATTTACTCTGTGTAATTATCTCTTGGCTAGTGGGGGCTAGTTCTTTTGTGTTCTTGTAAAAAAAAAAAAAGTTGTTGTTCTGGTCTTTGCACACAGTGCAGGTTGGAGAAGTTGTTTGACCGCAACTGAGCTACAAAATATAAGTATCTTTTTTGATTATTTTTACAGATTACTGTTTTTATAATTTAATATATATAAAGCACTTTGTCTATTCAGAATCTTCAGAAATCTTTATCTGTTTAAAAAACTTTCAGAATCTGTAGGGCTTACTGTCTTAGGCTATTGTATAAACTGAAACATTTACTCTGTGTAATTATCTCTTGGCTAGTGGGGGCTGATTCTTTTGTGTTCTTGTAAAAAAAAAAAAAAAAAAGTTGTTGTTCTGGTCTTTGCACACAGTGCAGGTTGGAGAAGTTGTTTGACTGCAACTGAGCTACAAAATATAAGTATCTTTTTTGATTATTTTTACAGATTACTGTTTTATAATTTAATATATATAAAGCACTTTGTCTATTCAGAATCTTCAGAAATCTTTATCTGTTTAAAAAACTTTCAGAATCTGTAGGGCTTACTGTCTTAGGCTATTGTATAAACTGAAACATTTACTCTGAGTAAATATCTCTTGCCTAGTGGGGCTGGGTTGTTGTGTGTTCTTGTAAAAAAAAAGTTGTTGTTCTGGTCTTTGCACACAGTGCAGGTTGGAGAAGTTGTTTGACCACAACTGAGCTACAAAATATAAGTATCTTTTGATTATTTTTACAGATTACTGTTTTTATAATTTAATATATATAAAGCACTTTGTCTATTCAGAATCTTCAGAAATCTTTATCTGTTTAAAAAACTTTCAGAATCTGTAGGGCTTACTGTCTTAGGCTATTGTATAAACTGAAACATTTACTCTGTGTAATTATCTCTTGGCTAGTGGGGGCTGGTTCTTTTGTGTTCTTGTAAAAAAAAAAAAAAAAAGTTGTTGTTCTGGTCTTTGCACACAGTGCAGGTTGGAGAAGTTGTTTGACCGAACTGAGCTACAAAATATAAGTATCTTTTTTGATTATTTTTACAGATTACTGTTTTTATAATTTAATATATATAAAGCACTTTGTCTATTCAGAATCTTCAGAAATCTTTATCTGTTTAAAAACTTTCAGAATCTGTAGGGCTTACTGTCTTAGGCTATTGTATAAACTGAAACATTTACTCTGTGTAATTATCTCTTGGCTAGTGGGGGCTGGTTCTTTTGTGTTTTTGTAAAAAAAAAAAAAAAGTTGTTGTTCTGGTCTTTGCACACAGTGCAGGTTGGAGAAGTTGTTTGACCAACTGAGCTACAAAATATAAGTATCTTTTTGATTATTTTACAGATTACTGTTTTATAATTTAATATATATAAAGCACTTTGTCTATTCAGAATCTTCAGAAATCTTTATCTGTTTAAAAAACTTTCAGAATCTGTAGGGCTTACTGTCTTAGGCTATTGTATAAACTGAAACATTTACTCTGTGTAATTATCTCTTGGCTAGTGGGGGCTAGTTCTTTTGTGTTCTTGTAAAAAAAAAAAAAAAAGTTGTTGTTCTGGTCTTTGCACACAGTGCAGGTTGGAGAAGTTGTTTGACCACAACTGAGCTACAAAATATAAGTATCTTTTTTGATTATTTTTACAGATTACTGTTTTTATAATTTAATATATATAAAGCACTTTGTCTATTCAGAATCTTCAGAAATCGTTATCTGTTTAAAAAACTTTCAGAATCTGTAGGGCTTACTGTCTTAGGCTATTGTATAAACTGAAACATTTACTCTGTGTAATTATCTCTTGGCTAGTGGGGCTGGTTCTTTTGTGTTCTTGTAAAAAAAAAAAAAAAAAAAAAGTTGTTGTTCTGGTCTTTGCACACAGTGCAGGTTGGAGAAGTTGTTTGACCGCAACTGAGCTACAAAATATAAGTATCTTTTTTGATTATTTTTACAGATTACTGTTTTTATAATTTAATATATATAAAGCACTTTGTCTATTCAGAATCTTCAGAAATCTTTATCTGTTTAAAAAACTTTCAGAATCTGTAGGGCTTGCTGTCTTAGGCTATTGTATAAACTGAAACATTTACTCTGTGTAATTATCTCTTGGCTAGTGGGGGCTGGTTCTTTTGTGTTCTTGTAAAAAAAAAAAAAAAAAAAAAAAAAAAAAAGTTGTTGTTCTGGTCTTTGCACACAGTGCAGGTTGGAGAAGTTGTTTGACCGCAACTGAGCTACAAAATATAAGTATCTTTTTTGATTATTTTTACAGATTACTGTTTTTATAATTTAATATATATAAAGCACTTTGTCTATTCAGAATCTTCAGAAATCTTTATCTGTTTAAAAAACTTTCAGAATCTGTAGGGCTTACTGTCTTAGGCTATTGTATAAACTGAAACATTTACTCTGTGTAATTATCTCTTGGCTAGTGGGGGCTAGTTCTTTTGTGTTCTTGTAAAAAAAAAAAAAAAAAAAAAAAAGTTGTTGTTCTGGTCTTTGCACACAGTGCAGGTTGGAGAAGTTGTTTGACCACAACTGAGCTACAAAATATAAGTATCTTTTGATTTTTTTACAGATTACTGTTTTTATAATTTAATATATATAAAGCACTTTGTCTATTCAGAATCTTCAGAAATCTTTATCTGTTTAAAAAACTTTCAGAATCTGTAGGGCTTACTGTCTTAGGCTATTGTATAAACTGAAACATTTACTCTGTGTAATTATCTCTTGGCTAGTGGGGGCTGGTTCTTTTGTGTTCTTGTAAAAAAAAAAAAAAAAAAAAAGTTGTTGTTCTGGTCTTTGCACACAGTGCAGGTTGGAGAAGTTGTTTGACCGCAACTGAGCTACAAAATATAAGTATCTTTTTTGATTATTTTTACAGATTACTATTTTATAATTTAATATATATAAAGCACTTTGTCTATTCAGAATCTTCAGAAATCTTTATCTGTTTAAAAACTTTCAGAATCTGTAGGGCTTACTGTCTTAGGCTATTGTATAAACTGAAACATTTACTCTGTGTAATTATCTCTTGGCTAGTGGGGCTGGTTCTTTTGTGTTCTTGTAAAAAAAAAAAAAAAAAAAGTTGTTGTTCTGGTCTTTGCACACAGTGCAGGTTGGAGAAGTTGTTTGACCACAACTGAGCTACAAAATATAAGTATCTTTTTTGATTATTTTACAGATTACTGTTTTATAATTTAATATATATAAAGCACTTTGTCTATTCAGAATCTTCAGATCTTTATCTGTTTAAAAACTTTCAGAATCTGTAGGGCTTACTGTCTTAGGCTATTGTATAAACTGAAACATTTACTCTGTGTAATTATCTCTTGGCTAGTGGGGCTAGTTCTTTTGTGTTCTTGTAAAAAAAAAAAAAAAAAAGTTGTTGTTCTGGTCTTTGCACACAGTGCAGGTTGGAGAAGTTGTCTGACCGCAACTGAGCTACAAAATATAAGTATCTTTTTTGATTATTTTACAGATTACTGTTTTTATAATTTAATATATATAAAGCACTTTGTCTATTCAGAATCTTCAGAAATCTTTATCTGTTTAAAAAACTTTCAGAATCTGTAGGGCTTACTGTCTTAGGCTATTGTATAAACTGAAACATTTACTCTGTGTAATTATCTCTTGGCTAGTGGGGCTGATTCTTTTGTGTTCTTGTAAAAAAAAAAAAAAAAAGTTGTTGTTCTGGTCTTTGCACACAGTGCAGGTTGGAGAAGTTGTTTGACCACAACTGAGCTACAAAATATAAGTATCTTTTTTGATTATTTTTACAGATTACTGTTTTATAATTTAATATATATAAAGCACTTTGTCTATTCAGAATCTTCAGAAATCTTTATCTGTTTAAAAACTTTCAGAATCTGTAGGGCTTGCTGTCTTAGGCTATTGTATAAACTGAAACATTTACTCTGTGTAATTATCTCTTGGCTAGTGGGGGCTGGTTCTTTTGTGTTCTTGTAAAAAAAAAAAGTTGTTGTTCTGGTCTTTGCACACAGTGCAGGTTGGAGAAGTTGTTTGACCGCAACTGAGCTACAAAATATAAGTATCTTTTGATTTTTTTACAGATTACTGTTTTATAATTTAATATATATAAAGCACTTTGTCTATTCAGAATCTTCAGAAATCTTTATATGTTTAAAAACTTTCAGAATCTGTAGGGCTTACTGTCTTAGGCTATTGTATAAACTGAAACATTTACTCTGTGTAATTATCTCTTGGCTAGTGGGGCTGGTTCTTTTGTGTTCTTGTAAAAAAAAAAAAAAAAGTTGTTGTTCTGGTCTTTGCACACAGTGCAGGTTGGAGAAGTTGTTTGACCATAACTGAGCTACAAAATATAAGTATCTTTTTGATTATTTTTACAGATTACTGTTTTATAATTTAATATATATAAAGCACTTTGTCTATTCAGAATCTTCAGAAATCTTTATCTGTTTAAAAAACTTTCAGAATCTGTAGGGCTTACTGTCTTAGGCTATTGTATAAACTGAAACATTTACTCTGTGTAATTATCTCTTGGCTAGTGGGGGCTGGTTCTTTTGTGTTCTTGTAAAAAAAAAAAAAAAAAGTTGTTGTTCTGGTCTTTGCACACAGTGCAGGTTGGAGAAGTTGTTTGATCGCCATTGAGCTACAAAATATAAGTATCTTTTTTGATTATTTTTACAGATTACTGTTTTTATAATTTAATATATATAAAGCACTTTGTCTATTCAGAATCTTCAGAAATCTTTATCTGTTTAAAAAACTTTCAGAATCTGTAGGGCTTGCTGTCTTAGGCTATTGTATAAACTGAAACATTTACTCTGTGTAATTATCTCTTGGCTAGTGGGGGCTGGTTCTTTTGTGTTCTTGTAAAAAAAAAAAAAAAAAAAAAAAGTTGTTGTTCTGGTCTTTGCACACAGTGCAGGTTGGAGAAGTTGTTTGACCGCAACTGAGCTACAAAATATAAGTATCTTTTTTGATTATTTTTACAGATTACTGTTTTTATAATTTAATATATATAAAGCACTTTGTCTATTCAGAATCTTCAGAAATCTTTATCTGTTTAAAAAACTTTCAGAATCTGTAGGGCTTACTGTCTTAGGCTATTGTATAAACTGAAACATTTACTCTGTGTAATTATCTCTTGGCTAGTGGGGGCTGGTTCTTTTGTGTTCTTGTAAAAAAAAAAAAAAAAAGTTGTTGTTCTGGTCTTTGCACACAGTGCAGGTTGGAGAAGTTGTTTGACCGCAACTGAGCTACAAAATATAAGTATCTTTTTTGATTATTTTTACAGATTACTGTTTTTATAATTTAATATATATAAAGCACTTTGTCTATTCAGAATCTCTTTATCTGTTTAAAAAACTTTCAGAATCTGTAGGGCTTACTGTCTTAGGCTATTGTATAAACTGAAACATTTACTCTGTGTAATTATCTCTTGGCTAGTGGGGGCTAGTTCTTTTGTGTTCTTGTAAAAAAAAAAAAAAAAAGTTGTTGTTCTGGTCTTTGCACACAGTGCAGGTTGGAGAAGTTGTTTGACCGCAACTGAGCTACAAAATATAAGTATCTTTTTTGATTATTTTGATTATTTTTACAGATTACTGTTTTTATAATTTAATATATATAAAGCACTTTGTCTATTCAGAATCTTCAGAAATCTTTATCTGTTTAAAAAACTTTCAGAATCTGTAGGGCTTACTGTCTTAGGCTATTGTATAAACTGAAACATTTACTCTGTGTAATTATCTCTTGGCTAGTGGGGGCTGGTTCTTTTGTGTTCTTGTAAAAAAAAAAAAAAAAAAAAAAGTTGTTGTTCTGGTCTTTGCACACAGTGCAGGTTGGAGAAGTTGTTTGACCGCAACTGAGCTACAAAATATAAGTATCTTTTTTGATTATTTTTACAGATTACTTTTTTTTTATAATTTAATATATATAAAGCACTTTGTCTATTCAGAATCTTCAGAAATCTTTATCTGTTTAAAAAACTTTCAGAATCTGTAGGGCTTGCTGTCTTAGGCTATTGTATAAACTGAAACATTTACTCTGTGTAATTATCTCTTGGCTAGTGGGGCTGGTTCTTTTGTGTTCTTGTAAAAAAAAAAAAAAAAAAAAAGTTGTTGTTCTGGTCTTTGCACACAGTGCAGGTTGGAGAAGTTGTTTGACTGCAACTGAGCTACAAAATATAAGTATCTTTTTTGATTATTTTTACAGATTACTTTTTTTTTATAATTTAATATATATAAAGCACTTTGTCTATTCAGAATCTTCAGAAATCTTTATCTGTTTAAAAAACTTTCAGAATCTGTAGGGCTTACTGTCTTAGGCTATTGTATAAACTGAAACATTTACTCTGTGTAATTATCTCTTGGCTAGTGGGGGCTGGTTCTTTTGTGTTCTTGTAAAAAAAAAAAAAAAAAAAAAAAAAGTTGTTGTTCTGGTCTTTGCACACAGTGCAGGTTGGAGAAGTTGTTTGACTGCAACTGAGCTACAAAATATAAGTATCTTTTTTGATTATTTTTACAGATTACTGTTTTTATAATTTAATATATATAAAGCACTTTGTCTATTCAGAATCTTCAGAAATCTTTATCTGTTTAAAAAACTTTCAGAATCTGTAGGGCTTGCTGTCTTAGGCTATTTTGTCCCACCCTCCCTCCCTGTTGGTGTCTTGCTCTTATACTTGGTGGCCTTGCAGTTGCCCGCCCCTACTGTGACACACCTCCCAGTCTAGTGTCATTAGCTTATTCTTCTTAATACAGAGAGAACATTTGATAAGGCCTTCTGTTCCTCCTTTTTCCCTTTTCAAAAAGTAAAACAAAACTTTTTTTTTTCTTTTTCGCCTGAACCTTCTTGTGTTCTGACTGTCCTTCTCAAACATATTGGAAATATACAGTATATTTCAGAGCATTTGTTATAACTGTATCTGCTATAACTGATTTAAGTATTTTTTTCTGGCTTTTGAATATTTACTGCTTAGCGACTGCACCTTAGCCTGTTTATACAGCTCTGCATTCTATTTAAACTGTTTTTGTGTTGATTAACTGTTTTGCACTCTTAAAAAGTTATGTGTTGCTTAATTTTACCTGTAGGCTAACACACTCAAGTGTGCTAGCCACTTAAAAGCATTTATAGCATTTACTGTCTGTTTTTTTCCTTGTCTCTGTAAAAAAAAAAAAAAAAAAAATCTCTTGTTTTCCCACCTTACTGAACTAGAGTAGTCCAGTTTCAGAGTTGCTGATCCCTGGGCTTTCGTTTTAGTTCCTGTTACTGATCCATTGCCTTATTAGGAAGGAGGGAAGTTTCTTTGCTTACCAGTGGGAGTGGGAAGCACTGAGCAGCCTTTTTGTCCGAATTGGTGAAGTTTCAGCCAGAAACTAGTAGTCTATTGGTCGTTTTGGGCCAATTCCTAGCTCCTTTCAGCCCCCTGCTATAAAACACGCTAAACACGCGTTTTCCAGCTTGTACCAACTCTGCACAGATCCTCGTGGTGGCCTGCAGAGTGATCCAAGCAGCAGAGAGCTAAAAGAGTGACTTTCTACCAGATATAAGTATTTTTTGTGGCTTTCCCACTGTTATTAAGCTAGCGACTGCATTTCGCCTGTTTTACTGCTACTTTAAGTGATTTCTGCATTTTACACTGTTTATTGCACTTATTGTTGCAAATTGTTTCTGTAGGCTACACACTAAAGTGCGCTAGCTGATTTACAGCATTTATAGCATTTACTGTCTGTTTTTTGCCTCAACTCTGTAATAAAAAAAAATCTCTTGTTTTCCCACTTTACTGAACTAGAGTAGTCCAGTTTCAGAGTTGCTGATCCCTGGGCTTTGTTTTTAGTTCCTGTTACTGATCCACTGCCTTATTAGGAAGGAGGGAAGTTTCTTTGCTTACCAGTGGGAGTGGGAAGCACTGAGCGCCTTTTGTCCGATTTGGTGAAGTTTCAGCCAGAAACTAGTAGTCCATTGGTCGTTTGGGCCAATTCCTAGCTCCCTTCAGCCCCTGCTATAAAACACGCTAAACTGTACTGCTGATCTAACCAGCATATCCTATAACTGAAAAGTTCATCTCTACTTGATTCCCAAGTAGACTATTCTCTATCTGTAAAGCCTAGCACTTACTCCTACAGTACTTGCACCTTGATAAAGCACTCTTATTATAGATAGTACCCCACCAGCCTAAAACCCACTTCCCGGAGTCCTTTGAAAGTTCTTTATCTACTACTTCTAGTATATCGAGGGATCAGTTGCTAGTGTCCTCTCCAGCTCAACTGGTGAACCTGGGAATATTGAGGCAATGTTACAATTGCCTCATGTACACAGACAATCCTCTCCTTCTCCCACAAAACACAAATACATGCGAGAGATGCAACTATACGGCCAAACTGGAGGCTGAGCTCTCTCAACATAGGACTGGCAAGACCAGACAGGAGGAGAAGGTAACCACACACAATACATACCCAGTCACACATGGTACCATCACAACTTCAAATCATACACATATTCACACAAAGACATACTCAGAGGCTCTGATCAAAAATTTACCAAAACAGCAGAGGCCACCAAAGCAGACACCCAAACAACTACCACCTCACGACCCAACACATGCAACACATAGACCACACAGTCAGAGTGTCAAACAGTCACAGCCCTTAAGGCCTAACAAAATGCCAGACACACTTGTCATTGGTGATTCCATAGTCAGACACACTGGCGTCCGCTCACCAGACTGAGTAAGGAGAAGGTCACAGTAAGCTGCCTGTCGGGCGCTAGAATCCGCCACATAACGCAAGCACTCAGGTCTCTCAACAGCAGGTACAAGTGCGACTCAGTCATTGTCCACGCTGGTGTCAACGACCTGAGGCGTACCTCCTTGGACTACATGAAAGGGACATCGAGGAGCTCTCTGATTATGTAGCCCAGGCAGGTATGACCCTGACCTTGAGCAGTATCCTACCTTCACCTAGAATGATGCCACAATACAGTGATAAGATGATCAGCTTTAATAATTGGCTTAAATTCTGGTGTCATTCAAAGGGGATCCAATGTCTGTCTGCCTGGGATGACATGCTGGACAAGCCACGCTGCTTCATGAGGGACGGCTTGCACCTGTCACCCCTGGGCTTCGGATATTGGCAAAGGCTCTTGCCACCCCATAGTGCCTTTTTAGGCAAGGCTCAAATTCTAAACCTACCACCCTAGAACACCAAAAGGAAAAAACTAAGGGTAATGCTGCTCAATGCCAGAAGTCTCAATCTCAAGATGCACTTTTCGAGGCCCTTCTCAATATGGAGAACATCGATGTCTGTGCTGTGACAGAAACCTGGTTCAAGGCTCCTGAGAGCACCCCAGCACTAACAGGTTTCACCTCATATCATGCGTTCCGGCCCCAAAATCCGGACAACACCAAGAAAGGAGGGGGGGGTGTCCATATTCATAAAGGACACCCACACCTCAAGGTTGGTGGCATACGATGCATCGGAGACCATCCAGGTGCAATTAACCATAGGCAAGACTGCTCTGCAATTTGTAGCATGTTACAGGCCACCCTCTCAAACTCAGGAACCTCACATGGCCTTCTGAAAACATTGGAGGGGATAAATGTATCTCCAAACACCATCATACTAGGTGACTTCAACTACCCTAATATAGACTGGGAACACTACTCAAGCCCGAACACTCTAACCCAAAGATTCCTGGAGTTCATAAACTCAAATGCCATGGAACAACTAGTCACCATCCCACAAGAGGTGAAAACATACTTGATCTCATCATCACGAACATGGGATCAAAATGTTCAACACCAGAAGTATACCCCTCACTGGTGAGATCAGATCATAAACTAATCTCGCTGGAGGTCCTCATCCCGCCCCACCTGAAACAAAAAAGACCACAGTGAAAAACTTCTCAAAAGCCGATTTCACACTTCTAAAAACTAGTGTGGTCTCCTTTAAGGCCCCTGAGCCAGTGGTAAACATTACTCAAACCGCTGAATCACTTACAAATGCCTTCTACCAGCACCTACAGGACTGCATGGATCAGGCAATCCCAAACAAAACTAAGACTCTCTGTACCAAAGGCAAGCGTCCAGTCTGGTGGACCCCAGCCATAAACAAGCTCTACAACAAAAGGAGGAAGCTACTACAAGATAGAGCAAAATCCTTGAAAGGTAAGACGCCTTTGATCATTATAAGTAAAAACTAAGAGCTCTCATAAAATCATCCAAGGCAAATTTTGAGAGAAAAATCGCCAAGGACTCTAAAGACAATCATAAGGCCTTCTTTAGCTATGTTAGAAACCTAGGAGGAAACTCCCAGATATGCTCAGAATTAGTTCAAAATGATGTGAAAATTACTGAACCTACACACATTGCTAACATACTGGCTGACAGGTTCAGTGCAAACTTCTCTCCCTCCCCAAAGGAGAGATATCTATTCCAGAGGATTGTAGCCCCCAAACATCTCCAACGCCCAGGTGAGAACTGCCCTCACTAAGGCAAAAAACACAGCATCCATGGGACCGGATGGTGTCCCCGGCTGTGTGCTTCATGAACTCAACGAGGAATTAAACCCACAGTTAGGACAGCTGTTTAATCTTAGCCTCACCTCAGGATACGTACCCAAGGAGTGGCGCACAGCGACTGTGGTCCCACTTCATAAGGGCGGTGCCTCCACAGACCCTGGAAATTACCGCCCCATTAGCTTGACAAGCCTTATCTGCAAAGCCATGGAGAGGATCATAATGGAACTCATAAATAAAGACATAGGGAGCTTACAGACTTTGGATCCAACCCAGTTTGGCTTTGTCAAAGGCAGATCCTGCCTCTTAAACTTGGTTGACTTTTTCGAGACAGTCACCAAGGCCATTGATGAGGGAAAGGTAGTCCATACAGCCTACCTCGACCTGGCAAAGGCCTTCGACACAATACCCCACTCAGGTATCATCGAAAAACTCATCAGCTTGAATGTAAACCCATACATCACAAGATGGGTTGCAAACTGGCTAAGCGACAGAACCCACAGGGTCAGAGTTGCTGGAGCCATGTCAGACTCAAAGCCTGTCACAAGTGGTGTCCCACAGGGCTCAGTCCTGGGTCCACTCTTGTTCGGCATCTACTTTTCTGAAGTACAAGCAAACACAGGAGGGTTATGGCTGACAAAGTTTGCAGATGACTGCAAACTGGGCGCCATAGTTGAAAACACATCTGACACAGATATCCTCCAGAAGGGCCTCACAGAAATGGATAACTGGTGCCAGAGCCATGGCCTGAAGTTAAACGCCAAAAAATGCATAGTCATAGCCTTCGGGAAAAACAAGGTTACCCCTAGCTACCATATAGATGGCAATCCACTGAGCACAGAAAAAGTCATCAGGGATCTGGGGACCCAAGTTGACAGTAGCCTTCGTTTGACACTCATGTTGCTAAAGTAGTTAGGAAAACCTTCTATATCGCCCACCTGATCATGAAGGGATTCACATCTAGATCAAGGGAGGTCATCGTCCCCCTGTACTCATCACTCATTAGACCTATGATTGAGTACAATGCCCGTTCGGAATGTATCTGACCAGACACCTGATGCAGCTTGAAAGGCCCCAAAAGTTCCTCACCAAAAGGATAAAGGGTCTCAAAAATATGTCTTATGCTGCCCGACTGAAAGAACTCCAGCTCTATTCAGTCTCATACCGCTTGCTCAGAGGTGACCTGTGCCTGACATATAAGGCCATGTCAAACCCAGATTTGATGAATATGCTTCACCTCAAAAAATCTAGATCCCTCAGAACCACAAGGGTGGGAGACTTAAACCTTGACACGGTTATAAATAGAACATACTGGAGGGACAGATTCATCACCCAGAGACTCCCTATGCTGTGGAACAAAATCCCGGTACATGTGAGGCAGAGCACCTCGCTGGCCTTGTTCAAGAGGAATCTTGACCAATGGATGGGAGATCGCAG
The DNA here is from genome assembly GCF_019279795.1 of Protopterus annectens. Classification (NCBI taxonomy): domain Eukaryota; kingdom Metazoa; phylum Chordata; order Ceratodontiformes; family Protopteridae; genus Protopterus; species Protopterus annectens. Next base: position 192,263,912 of record NC_056737.1, read on the forward strand.
ATATACCCCAGGGATTACTTCAGTGTCACTGCTTGACAGAGGCACAGAAAAATGATAGGCATAGTTTTTATTCAAACTAAAGGGGTGGCGAAAGCCACATAACTATGGGCTAGGCTTATAAATGCCCTTGGGCAGATAGCCTAGTATGAACCTATGAACCTAAATTATCACAACTGCTAGAAGCTGATTACAAGACTCTAATTATTTAGTTGTTCTTTTTTTGTATTCTCTTTTCCTTCCCCCACATAATAATAAAATACCTCTCCTCGACCATGCTGCTGAACTTTTTTTCTGTTTAAGCACTTTATATGTACAAGCTATACTGTAAACATTACAACTACGGTAGATGTTTTATGCACATTAGGAATAAATGATGTATGTCCCCTCCTTCATTGTATAAGATACTAAAAAAGATAATATTGTATCGTATACTCTCTGTGATTATTCTATTTTTAGCGTAGTTTATTGTTTCTGTGAGCCTGTCTCCCTAAATATGTACGCCAATTACTATTTTGAGTATAATGCCTTACCTTCTCAAGTGTCTACCATGTTGTTATTTCCTTTGTTACAATGTGCTTACTGTGCAAATGGCTATTTGTTGTTCTTCTCTGTGTATATTAATTGTTTGTGGAGCTTTTTCCTCAGGGTCTTCCCTAAATAGTGCATCCAAGCCAGTAGAACTTTTCTTGTAAACAAAAGCAATAAATAAATACATTATTATTTTATTTATCCTTTCTTGACAGGGTTAGTTCCACTAGGCCACTGACTTCTTTTCAGGGGAGACCTGGGGTGGTATTTCTCCTTCTACAAAAAAGTTGGCTATGGCATCAAGGAACTTACTGTGCTCACTTCAATAGGTGCCATAAGATCTTTTATATTTATCTGAACTACCACCAACTCAGGCAGATGGGACCTTGGTTTAACATCTTATCCAAAGGATGGCATATACAGAAGTGCAGTACTCCCCTAACACAGCACTGCAGTGTCAGCAGTCTAGTCACCTGAAGTGGAAGTAGAACCCACAGCCTTTTGTTTTTCCAGCACCAAAGGTATACATACATACATACACACACACATATATATATATATATATATATATATATATATATATATATATATAATTCCAGCTCAAGGGTAAATACAGTTTTACGAGAGGTTGTCATGTTTAGTTCAGGCCATAGTTCAAGCAATACCAAATAAAACAGTTTGAATGCAATTTGTCCCTTTACAGGACATATCATATAAACCAATAGCTCCAACTGGTAGTTGCTTTACCTCCCATACATCGGATCCACCTGATTAAGTCAGTCATCCTAAACTGTGACTCGGATTAACACTCCATTATTGCTGTAAACCCACTACACATATAATCAAATCCCCTCTTTTATCTTGCTGTTCTTCATTAACTTTCCTAACCTAGCAACTCCTTCCCATATCTCCATCACTTCTTTTCCTACTTTAACACTGTTCTCCATTTTCTATCTCAGTTATGTAACTGAAAATATATTTGGTTTGCTAGATCTTCTGTGTTTACATTGTTTGTTGGATTGTCTGTTCTTACTCATAAATGTAAACCATTGTTATTTGTATACAGTATATTGTCTTGTTGGATTATGAAGTAACCAGGGCTGAGCCTGTTATTAGTCATTTTGTCTGATGAGTGTCCTTCCCTGGTAAACAAATTTAAATAACGTAAAATAAATAAATACGTAAACAAAATCATATGGCATATTAATAATTTAGATAAGTTCCATGACTGAGTCTGTTTCTTATCTGGCATTAGCTACCCTATGCCCTTGACCTGTATTCAAGATCTCACCATTCATTTATTTTGACTGCTTTTTTCCAGGCATTTCACTTTTTTCTAGTACAACTTTCTTGATGACTAATAATACATAAATAAATAATCCAAATAATGCTTTAGCAAAGCACATTTGTGAATATAATAGTCACCATTTTTCTTATATGGCGATTGACCATGTGAATGCTGAAGAAAAACAATCATGGGGGGGCGCAGTTAGAGCTAAAAGAATTAAAATAGCAAATTAGAGTACAGGCAGATAACTGGCCTGGAATCAATGAACGTAGCTCTATTGCACCAGTTTTAAAACTGAAGGCCCTACAAAGAAAGAAAATTACTTAATTAAGGTGCAATTCCTTATGAAGTTTTTAATGTATGTACTTCCTATGCATTGTGTATGTAATTTTATGATTTTTTAAAAGATTTTTTACATGAATTTATAATGTATTTATATGACATATTTATGATGATATTTTAACTTTTCATTTATAGTTATATTTATTATTTGATATAACACGTTTAGGGACATATCAGTAAATCCAACGTATTTTACTATTTTTAATATATTTTTAACAATATTTCAATACATCTACTTAATATTTATTAGTTTATTACATATGCATGTCAATCATACTGGGGGTCCAATGAAAAATGAAGTGGCAGTACGAAAGGATGTGATGTAACAATTTTTAAAATGTCTGATGAAGTTTAACACTGTTTTAAACGAAAGCACTAACACAGTGATTTATTTTTGTTAATAAAGTGTATTTTGTAACTGTTGGATTCGTGGTCATTAGCTGTGGAGAATGAGCTACATTTGCCCTTCTTATTTTATTTTCTTGATGACTGCTCATAAATCTTCTGGCACTATACCTTTGCTTCCAGTAAACAGAATAGATTTTGCAGCAGGTCTTTGAATTCCAATGGCATATTTTTCAAGATCATCCTTTAGCTCTGGCTTTTGACAAGTACACTAACTACAGTAGTGGTAGTTAGTGTACACAGCCATAAGGCAGCCGTAATGTGTTCCACTACAGTCTCTTTTCTTTCTCTGTGGAGTCATACCTACCCAATGTAATCCAATTCTTTTATTACTTTAAACTTCTAGGTAGCTTTGTCTCTCCAACTCTTTCTGTCTGCACTTTCCCTTACTCCCAACAACCATAGGCCATCCTTCCTAGATTAAAGTTATCTTCCTTAACTATGGGGCCTCCTGTTACAGATTGTTTTGGAAGATTCATGGGAGGAAGTGCCTCACTGCTCAGCTGCACAAAGGGCAGCTTTGTTTCACTCCTCAACCTATCCCCATTCCCACCTCCCATATCATCAGATACATACTTAATTCTAACCAACAATTCCATCCTTCCCCACCAACCATCTGTTCACGCCTCATCCAATCAGCAATCATCTACAAACACCTCATTTAATCAAAACTACTTTGTACACCATCTTACTAATTTGTTTAACCCCTTCTTAATCTGCATCTGCCCTACAAACTAAATAGTACAAATTCCCTTATCACACTTTACAAGCTTGTCCTCTAATCAACACTAATCTGCTTCACAGCCACCACAACCTCACTTCCTGATCTATTCTCACGACAAATATAATTGCACCACTTTCACCTCAGTTGACTAGATTTTGACTAGATTACTCCTCTCACATAACAGAATCAACTAAACTACCTTTCAGAACATTAACTACATGCTTATTTAAGCTGAAAGCCTCTTCTATCTTTGCACCCAACTTTATAGCTTAGATGTCATTCCAGCATATGACCTTCACTTCCTGCTGCCTCTGTCTTCAGACTCTTTAATTACTATTTGCCTCCAACACTTTTACTACTATGTCACTACTTAGATCAGCATCCCTTAATTTCCTTGTACTTATTTTCTTACTTTCCAACCCCTCTTCTCATTCTTTCCCTACTCAGTGTAATCCTAGTTCTACAATTCATATATCCACCCGTTCTTATCCACTAATTGCCATACCTACACAATACAAATAACTTCTTTAGCTCTTCAGCAGTATCTCCAGTAAACAATATTCCCATTATACTTGCCTACTAAACAAATCAAAAACACCGCACTATTAGATGTAAAGTTATTCTTGTCTACATTTACTACCTTACATCTTAACTATGGCTACCATGGGACATCTATCCAAACTTAGGCCCCAATTCTTCCATAAATCCACCATTACCAATATCACAAATTAACTGTTATAGCAGCTTATAAAAAAATTGCTTACATCAATCCCTGCAGCATTAACAAGTGAACTATTTATTATTATTATTATTATTATTATTATTATTATTATTATTATTATTATTATTATTACTATTATTATTATTATTTTATTTATATTTGTTTACTGAGAAAGTCAGCTTGTGCAATGGTACTCATTTTCAGCAGATCAAGGAGGAGAAAAAATACATTAGAAACCTGGCTTGACTTAGAACAATCACACATAGTAGCCACCTCTGAAATGTGGGCCAGAGAAGAATTTTGCCACTCTGCATATATCAACAATAACTATACCTTACTTGCAAAACAGTAGCTTAGGGACTAGAAATGGGGGAGAAGACATGCTACTTATCAAACAATTCCCCTCTATTACATTCATGGACTTTAACAAACTCTGACTAACTGATGATAAATGTCCTAACTGGGTCCATAGACAGCTAACAATAGGTAGCCACCTACAACTGACCATTGCAGCAGTCCGTATACTCCAACCCCCTGCATTGTAGCTGTACACGAAGCTCTTCTAAAAATGTTTCCAAAGGCTTTCCAAAGAACTGTTTCATACGAGGGGACTTCAATATCAATGGTATTGGAATAGATGCTACAAAGCAAAAGAAAATGCTCCTTACATATAGTTTGGAAAAGCTTATATAACAACCTTCTAGGCTATACTTTTAAAGAGGCAACCAGGCAGCCTTATACTTTATCATTACTAACATAAAACACAGATGTACTGCTACAGACATCCAACCTAACTCTGTAAGTGATTACTGTCCCATCATTTACACCTGGTCCTCATCATTTCCACCTGGTCATTTAAAAGCAAATAAGAGCTGCCACAGATGACCTGCATCTTGATAACATGGATTGGTCTCACCTATATACCCCAGATAACCCATCATTACTTCCATCATATTTCTCGGCATTCTCTCTTTCCTATTGCAAAAATAAGACGCAGAGCCCAAGCCTGTCCCTGGCTAACTACCAAAATGAAACAACAAATTAAGCAAAAGGTCACAGCCAGGAAAGCATCAAAACTAGAGCCCAGTAACATTTCCAACCATTAAAAATTTCTCTCTCATGAAATCTACCAGGATTGCCTCTAATAGTGCTAAGGCAGTATACTTAAGGAAAAAAAACCTACATTTTCATGTCGTCCAAAGAAAAAAGTAAAACAGCTTACTACAAATATAACAGACTCCTCATCCCCAATAAACAAACAGCAAAATGTCTCACCTCATTTTATCAAGACTTTAAAAACTACCTCTTAACTATTATACATGATAGCTCTGATTATTTCAAACTTCCCATCACCTAACCACCTACAAGATATACTCTTACACCAACTGAACTCTAACCCCTAGCTGTCTATACAACCGCCATTCACTTTGCTACAATAATTGTAAAGTAAGCCAAGTCACTCCTGCTAAAATGTATTTATTCTGGGTCTAGATATAGTAAATTCATCCAAAATTACTTAAACTTGCAGTGGAGAAAATTGCCAAATCCTTAACTCATATGTTTAATCTCTCCGTCAGAACAGTACCTCTAGGATTCAAACATACTACAAAAAGTACAAACTGCCAACCATCATAAAGATTGCATCACTATGTCAAATCGTTGGCCATTAACTAACATCTTTGAACAGATATTATATAAGCAGCAACTTAAACATATAAAACTATGGTTTACTGTGTGATCAACAGTATGGATTGAGAAGCCCCTTTAGCACTCTCACAGCCTTACTGTATTCAACATATAATATGCATTGAGATATCAATGAAGGCTGCATCTCAGCTGGTGTCTTTATTGAAGTAATCAGAGCCTTCGAGACAGTTAACCACAAACGTCATCTGCAAAAGCTTAAAAAAATTAAACTTTGGAGACAGTACAATATATTGGTTTCAAAATTATCTTAAAGTCAGAATATTTCCATTTTTTTTTCAAACAAAGGGCACTAAATACATTTGTCCCACAAGGTTTTGTCTTGGGACCCCTACTCTTTGTCTTATTCATCAATGACCTACCTAACCTTTAAATCATAATGTACTCTGATGATATTTTCTTACTCAAGGCCAGTAAAAAAATGCAACTCTTCAGATCAATGTGGAATCCAAATGTTCAGCCCTTTGAACAGGCCTTCCCTCTAACAGACTAATAATCAACCCCAAATAAAGCTAATGTTACAGTATTCTTAACCTCAAAGAAAGTTCACACAATACCATCTTTGGTACTTACAGACTTAAACAGCAGCCTAATGTCTAGTGTAAATGAACAAAAATACCTTGCAGTCACAGTTGACACCCTCCTTAATTTCAATATTTATATTGACAAGGTTAACAATAAAGTTTTCTGAGCTAGAATTATGTTATCATATCTCCCATCTCCTCTCCTGCTGCAAAAACATCTGTAGCCAAAAAATATTTAACCCCCTAGACTGGAATATGCCCTGCCACTCATTAGCCTACATTCATATCATGCCACATAAAAACTCCAGACATCTGAATCAGGAATATGGAGATTCAGCCTGCTTGCAGACAGTAAGACACATCATTGTGACCTACAGCATAAGACCCACTGACTGCCTATGTAAAACCAAGTCAACCTACTGGTTGGTACCCCAGTATTCAGAATTCTTATGCTGGGATACTGCCCCACATTAAAAACTAAGATATCATTTGGTGATCAATTCTACTCAGAAGAAGTCAGGCTGATATTCTTATTTCAACCAGACCTAGTTTTGAATAAGCTATTGGTAAAAAACATTCTCTGTAAAAGGACCTGCCCAATGGAACCACCTGCCTTTAGATATGAAAAAATTACACCCTAGATTATTTTAGGAAAACTTTAAAATATTTCCTATTTTAAGAGTCAAAATGCACTTGCTTCCACAATACTGGCTAAATAAATCCACAAAGTAACTCTGCCTGAAGCGTATATCTAGGATATTATTTCACTGGAGTTATTTATGAACCATTTATTTAGTGTGAGTATTGTTCCATAAATCATGCATGAACCCACATTCAGGATAGTAACACCTATATTGTTATTTCATAGCAATTCTACTAAGACTATTACTGCAGTTCTACAGCAATCCTACAACTGTGTGCTTGAATTGTAACTTGTGCATATGCTTTGTAACGTGCACAAATGTTTTTGTAATTGCAAATTACATATCATTTGTAGAAATATGTTTTTTTCTAGCTTTCCATTGTAATTCTTGTACCTGGGTCAAAACTGAAAAGGGTCAGTAGTTTTTACCTGGGCCAAGACTGAAAAGGGGCTGTATACCAGCTCAACTACCTGGTAATCAAATTATAAATAAAATAAAATAAAATAAATAAATAAACAAACAAATAAATTAGTTTATGGCTATCTTACTCATTTTTCAGCTTTAGTTTTATTTTGCATTCTAGTAGCTGGTAATCTGTACTGCAGTTAATCTCACATTTTGTTTTATTTATGTTATTGTAGTTTTCCATCATTGACTTCCATAAATATAATCAGTTGGACTTCTCTGCAATTCATTGGGTGATGTCCATGTATACAGCTGTTACTTTCTTGGTGAAAGAAGATGTTTGAAATGAACAAGTTATTTGTCTTGAAGAATTCTGCCAAATGCTCACCCAATTCATTTCTGTTAGTGAGCCTGTATTTTCCGTCCACTTGCACAAAAATAATTAAAAAAAAATGAACAGAATCACCATGGCTTAAAGACAAAAATAACTTTACTGTAAAAAATGAGTAACTGCTTTCACGACTGGACTGTTTCTTCTTCAGACTCTCACACTAACAGCACCTGCTCCCTATTTGAAAACACATCCAGTCTTTATCCAGGAACCGGTATTCATTTTATCCATTTTCCATACACTTGACCTGTTTTTTATTTCCAGATTTTGAATTCCTGTCACTCAGCACTATCAGTATACATTGTGTGCACATTCTGTCAGTTTCTGGATCTGGCTTCATATCAAGAAACTTTCAGTAAATGCACTTAAAGCTGTGGTAATGCATTTGACACTCTACAAAAATGCTGAGAAACAACCAAAAAACTTAGAATTATTTAGAATTTCTGACCCATTATCACCATATCTATTCATGACCATGCATCAGAAATAGAGAAACCTTATTATAGATCAAGACCTCTCCTTTTACACCCTTACTGAAACCCATGTAAACATAGTTCCAACCCAGTCAAATTTCACCTAGTACCATAAATAGCACCTCATTTCTTCCTTGGAAAAGAGGCCACTAGCCTAATGGGACTGAGTTGCTTAACAAAGGTTAAATAAAATAAAATAAATTATAATTTTTATATATTTTTGATGTAATAGTTCCTCCACCTAATGTTTCAAACTTCCTGTAGCATATATAATTGTTGTAGGAGAAAGTATTTTATATCCAAAGTATAAGTTATGCAAGTGTATAATGTCCATGTTCAGATACATAAAACAGCTTCTAACCCTCATTTCATGCACACCACCATCAGTGGTCTCCTAGATTTTGAACCAACCATGTCACATACGTCAGCTTTACTCTGAAGCTTCTTTTGCTCCTCTTCAATAGGCTTGTTGAGTGTCTTCCATCCTGGGAATCTTATCTTCCAGATCATGATCACAGTTTGTTTTAATGTCACTGTGTGTGGATTTTTTTTTTTTTTTTAGCAAGATATGGATATAGATTGCCAGGTCTTTCTTCCATGTAATAGCATTAATGTTAATGCTGTTACCATTGATACAGAAATGTGATGATCCACATCCAGCACTGTCTGAAACTGTTGCTGCCCAGTTTGGGTGGTTT